>NC_081289.1:112150012-112450012 GCF_030490865.1 Poecile atricapillus | reverse complement strand
TAAGCTGGTACTTATAATATTTGTACATCACTCTGCTGCTTGTGAATTAAGTTCTCAGTCCCTGATTCATGAAAAGAAATAATGCATTCTGTTGCCAACTATTATGCATTATATTCCACATTATACTAGTTTTTATTTGTATGACTTACCCTGCCTCAAGAGATTTCCCCCCACCTTCCACCAAATCTCTTTGTACCTTTAGAATAGTGATGTGAAGCAAGCTTAACTTTCTTTTTTGAATCAGACCATTCTTTTGCTCCTTCATAGTCAGGAAAATCTCTCACTTGCTTTCAGCAGGAGATTAGGTAAACATTCCAGTATTTGACTTACAGCTTGGCTAGAGATAGGGATAAGATGTAGGATACCTTGGTATACTCGTTCCTGCTGTAGTTTATTACAGCATGAGTTCACCGTGGTAGAAAACTCATAGATGTTTTTTGAGAAAAAACAAGAAGTCATTAAAGCAGTCTGTGACCTATATGTTAGCCTTTAGCCAAGTAGACAGAATGAGTTTGAAATCTATGACAATCAACATTTGGATTTGTGTATATCACCTTGTATCTCTTCTAAAGGCCCTATCTTTCCCACAATAACCAACACCAGCAGCTTCATATCATGTGGCACTCTAATAACATCAGCAAAAGTTCACAGTTGCAAGCACTAAGGTTACCCAATAAATGCTTACAGGATTGGTCTTAGAATAATTTATCACACGTTCCTAAATTTTCAGTGAGATACAGTAGAGCAAAGTAGCTCCTAAATTCTTCGCTCAGCATCCTCACCTCAGGAAGCAGGCTGCACAGCCCAGGCACGTGTACAGCCTATATACATGAGATGCTAAGGCAGTCGAGCCTTAGCAGCCTCACAGGCTGTGACAAGTCCACAGGCAGCAGCAGCAATAACCCCTCCTCCTTCTCATGCTAGCAGCTGCCTGGAGTGGTGTAGTAGTGAGTGCAGCTCACTACCCCATTGGGGTTCTTAACCATCTTCAGAAGAAGTTGTATTCATTTTCAGTTGAGTGGTGCTTGAGTAAGGTCACTGGGGGTCCCTAGTGTATCTTGTCAACTGTCCTAAAACTTGCTCCATACTCAGAGAATCAGTTTCCCTAGGATTTATGTGGACTAAGTATTTTCATGGCTACTCTTGAGAATCTGAGCCATAATGTTAAGGTGCTTGTCTTGAAAAAGTATGAAAAGGCAGCCTCTCTTTTCAGGGAAAGATCAGATATTTGTAGAATTTTGCTTATTGCTCCATGAACTTTTGCCTGCTAAAGAAATAGTAGTTTTAAGAGCAACAAAAGAAAGCAGGCATTTTGTTCCAGAGATTTTCTTTTCTGTTAGTTTAAAAATAAAACCCCAGCACAAGCAAAACACAGTTGTCTTACTGAAAGGAATGTGGCCAAAACCATAACCAGCCATGATCTCAGTCAGAAGTCAAATCACGTCATGTCAGAAGGACATTTAAACACATTTGCATTTGTTATTTGCATCTTTTAGCAGCTTTTTTCCCTCTCTTTGTTGCTGTTATGATACTTACACAAGTAACATTAGGGACTGTAATAAAGTACATGTGTTTTTCTGAAGGATTTCTTTCTTTTGCTGTGCTAATTTGTACATGGAAAATGGTCAAATACAATAGTCCATTCCTTCCAGGCTCTTTGGCATTACACTCCCCTATTATCTAACTGGGTCTGTCTTGGATGACCACAAGCACAATTAGCCAGTGAAATGGATATGTTTCTTGTTTACATCTGAATATAAAGCTTGATAGTTTTTCCTTTCATGTGTAGATAGATCTACCTACTGCTGTGTCTACTCATCTGTCTCTACAACTGTAGGTATCTTTGAGGGGTTTTTTCCAGTATGAGATCCAAAGAACATAAATATACTCTCATGCAGGATTATGTGTACATACAGACTAGCGTTTGCTCACACCAGTTGGGTGAGGACGAACTGAAATGTAGAGTTCAGCTATACAAAGCTGAGATTTATTCATGTTATAAAGTGAAAATATCTCACCATTGTAATTTGTGACCCATGCTGCCGTACTTCAGATGTGTCATGTCTATAAAACAAAACCATTTCTTCTAGGAAACACTAGATGCTACTATGTATGATTACAATTTATTCCTATATAACTCTAGAATTCCATACCTGGACAGGTTTTACTAATCTCTTCCTTCAGATTCTTGAAGAACAAAACTTAGTTCTTTTTCTACCAAGTGCAGAAGCTTGCATGAGCTAAACTAAGGTTGTGTGATGAAAGTTTTTTCTGTTGTTTAGTGAAAGGAAGTCAGTACTTAATGTAGGCTGTTGAGCTACTGATCTGCTTCACCAGTGTCACTGAAGTTTAACATGTTCTTTCAATGACTTTGCTAGATTCATAGGGCTGCAAAAGAATTCTAAAAGAAGGTATGACATAAAACACTGTGGAGAGCCTGAAGATTGGAATGTAGTTACCTGTAGTCATGGATCAACTTGGACAACCTTCAGTGCTCAGAAAGTTCATGAGTCAGTGTAAAGTCTGAGAAGGCCACATGAACAGACAAATAATTCTTCAGAAGAGGGCTATCAATCTCTGCATGACTAAATTTTTATTGAGGCAAATAAAACCTTAATCCCTTATAACTGTGTCATTAGGTGTCCAAATAAAACATCATTGTTTCTGTTGTACTGTCAAATCTGCAGACAGCAGTGTTGCTTCTATTGCTTCTCTGTAGCTATTTTCTTAACCTTGTAAGAAAACTCAGAACAATTACATGGGGGGAAATGGGAAATTGCAGTCTGAGGAAGGAAAAAGAATGGTAAGACCATCCTTATGGAAACAATTAAAAAGCTAAAGGTATTGAAAAAAAAGTGAAAACATACCAACCACCAGGTGCTACAGTATCATGATGGGGAGCAGGAAAAAGAAAAAGAAATTATTTGTCTCAGCCCAAGCCAAGGATAATTGTAAGATAAGTCTTCTCATCTGGTGGACAACAACTAACCCAAAAATTGGCATGAATTATTTATTTAATCAGAATATTGTACTTGGGTACGAAACACAATTTCTTCCTAACTTTTGTACAGGAATGGCTGGTTTTTGCTGTTGGCTTCTCCATCTCTTCACATCACTTGTCTTAACAGATGGCTGACCAGTTTTGCATACTCAAGGTGTTACAACATGTTCTAACTCTTAGACATATGTTTAGGCAAAATGGGGGAAATAAGCAAAGGATATACATTTTGTGGAGTGAGAAGATCTTCTCTTAAGTCCTTAACCGTATGTGGTGTTGAACACAGACCAATAATAGTCAAAGCTTAGTAAAATCTAATCACTTAGGTGCCCTTTTATCTCAGGGAATGTAAATAATTTCATCATATGTCTGAGAATTTCTATCATCCACTTTTTAAGTACCCTGTTTAGAATTTCATTCTATGTATGACCACCTTTTTTTCTCTTTTTCTGTAATAACTGAACTTTTCCAAACTTCTTATAGAAGTAGCTAAAGTTGGGTGAAATTAGAAGGGGAGGGAAAGCAGTGTATGTATTTGTGAGATTTAATTTTCTTACAAAACCAGCATATGTAGAAGCCTTAGTAGTTTTGCCACCTGAAGGGGTGCTATGCTAGAAGGGGCAATCCTTCTAGCTGTGAAGAGGAAATAAGTGGTATTTTCACTGATTCTACTGTACATTACTTTTCACATTGTTTCCACTTTAGTTTTCACTGCCTGTATGAAATCTCTTCCAAAGCTTCAACCTTTAAAATTCCTGCTTTTCAGTGACTTCTCAAAGAGGAAGTTCATCAGAGAGGGTGTCAGGGTAGAGGGAAGGGTTGTGTGATAATGTAAGACCTCCTGAAATCAATTCCAAGAAATTCAAGAAATGAGACAGGAAATATGCAACTTATAATAAATTCAAACTGTTGCATAAAATAAATATATTCATTTTGTTTCCATATGAATACACTGTGTGGGTTTTGAATTTCCCCTTCTAGCTTTGTTGGATATAATCTCAGTCCCTGTTTGAAGTTAGCTGGTGTGTTGTTCATGTTCTGCACTGTATCAAGAGAGTCAGATATGAAAGCAAATAGAGGAAGTAATAAAGTCTCCTACTGTTTTGATGCTGGCATCAGATGGGTGAATTATTTATTTATCTATTTATTTGCTTACTGGTTTGTTGAAATGCTGTATTTCTTTCAGCCTGAACTGTTAAAAGCATGAGTTGCTTAAGGCAAACATAACAGCCCTGAACAAGCCCAAGGCTGACTTCTTTTATTGTAGATGTCTTTTGGATATGACATTTTCATACTTCCTGTAACTTTTTAAAATACAGAGGATTTTCAAGTTCCTGTGGTATGTCCAATATATCCCTTAAAGGTCCAGCCATGTTTTAAAAAGGAAAGATATGAATTAGTTGAAGCGGTGAGGGAAGTATTTTAACAGAAGTATGTAAAACAAAAAACTTGAATTGCTATGGCTTTAATTGTAAAATTCTGCTACTCCAAATTTTAGCAGTCTTGTCATTCTCCAATGGACACATCCTCCTATCAGTCCTGGTAAGCACCAAGTCAAGAGGGACTGTCTTACCTTACTTGAGCTGAAGACTGACATAGGGAGAAATGCATATCCTTTCTGTGTAGCAAACTGTTTCAAAATGTGGGTGTTTCTTTTATTTGGGTACAGTAAGGGGAAAAGTATTTTCATCACGTGGGATTAGAGGGCAGCATGAGAGAGTAGCAACAGCTTATGTTCTGATACAGTTTAGCCACTTCCATGTCAGCAGTTCAATGTAAATTCATGAAAAATAAAACTAAAAAACTGGTCCTTTCTTCCTGCCTTTCTTCCCGCCCTCTGCCTGTGTGCCTTCCTGCCTCCTTTCCTCCCTGTTTTTTGCATAAATATTTCCCTTTTGATTTTCATGCCTCCACCAAAGCTTAATATTTCAACTTTTTATATGGCCCCTCTTTGTTAAAATAAGCACATACACATCTCCATGAGGTAACTGAGAGAGATGGCAGACTATCAGAAGAACAGGAGGTTTCATTTGTTTTGAATAAGGCTTGTAATTGTGGATGTTGTCTGAAATCACACAAGTCTTTGGAAAGTTCTCTTCCCTGCTCTGAAATGCCTCCTGACCATAGTGTCATCTGCCTGCTGCAACTTATGTCACCTTGCCTTAGTGCTGTGACCCACTCCAGAGGAGGCTGGGCTGTCCTAGTCTTAGTAAAATCTATGCTGATCAAAATGCTGATCTATGCTGATGCAACGTCTTCTAGCTCAGACTTTCAGAACCAGGGTTCCCAAACCCAGATGACATGGTCTTTTGTAAGTGGACTCTCTGGGGAATGTTGTGATCTCCGCAGAGGGTTAGTTCAGGAGGGTGAATATATGAAGATTAAGGTCAGTTTACTGAGAAGGAAAATGGCCAATATGAATTTTTTCAACGTAAATATCTTTCTCCTTGGGAGACATGGTGGAGCTTTCAGCGTTAGGCTTAAATTGGCCATTTTTTCTTTAAGCCGATGAGCACAACACAGCCAGCACATACTTTCATTTCTCACCATTTAGAAAGCATTTGGCATGCAAAAGGCCTCATCAGAGGTTACAATTTTACTTTTCTCTCATCTCCTTTCTGTGTGCCTTGTGGGCTTTTTCTCTGCCCACAGTTCTTGCTACGTGGAAGACAAACCTGAAGTCCTAGAGTGCAAAGTGTACTTTTGAACCCGCGCTGTTGGGTGGGTTCCGAGTTCTGAAAAGTGATTTCACCTATCCTGCATCTAAACCAGTCCTAGCCTTAAAAACCCTGAGTCAATAAGGCAACAAGTCTGAGGCTGAGCCAGCTTGGATTTGCTCTGTATTGGATCACCCATGTCTGGTGTTTACACCAGCACAGCAGGACTTAAATACAACAAAATGTTGTAACTTACAGTCTGTGTGAGCAAAAAAGAAAACACTTGCATTCACATTGCTCTCTCTCCTGGTGTGTTTTTATATATGGGTAAGAGGGGTGAGAGATAGGACTGATCCAAGGTTTATAAGGCGCTGTTAAAAGGTTACACAGAGCTCAGTGTGCACACGTTGAAGTGATATGGTGTCAGCTCCATCCTCTGCCAGCAACCCCCTTCGCCGCCCCTCCAGCTGGCTGCTGCCCTTCTCTGAGAAGAAATGAGCTCACATTTGGCACATTTCTCCTGGGATACAACTTCCAGTCCAGGTTTAGGAATGGCTGTTTAGCTCTTAATGTCCTGAGATAGCTGTTAATCGATTCTTCCCTGTGTTGTTGCACACTGGAAGCTGTGTCCTCCCATATACACAGCACAGCTATATGGTTTGCTTTAGGGCATTAGGAATCCTTTGTGACTATGCACTGGCAATGTTCTTACCCTTCTGAGATGAATTGATGTGTGGAGATACTGATGTAAGAGGGTGCAACTGTGTACAGCACTGAGACTACAGACAGTGTTTTCAGGAGCTCAGTGTGACACTTCGTCCTCGTGCAATAGCTATATCAGGTCATTGTCAGGAAGGGACATGAGTTTATTGCCCTCTCAATAAACCTTTGCTTTCCTGTGCAAAAAGAAAACATACTTTAATTTATCTTTTTCTGTGCCCTTAGTAATGAGTCTGTCTTTCTGTTAAGAAAATGAGAAGACAAAAAGGAACACAACACTGAAAAGGACTAACACAGCAGTTTTTTACTAATGTCCCTGAACTGAGCTCACTGTATGTGTATCAGGTGTTTTCCTTTAGGGTAAAGAAAAATCCACCTATTGTTCTTTCCCTTTGTTCACAGGAGCAGAATAAGCACTGCAAGAATATCTTGGTGAGATTTCCTCTTCAATCCTCAGCAAGGTGTCTTCCCCTGTTTCTTTTAAGGGATGAATGGTTTGGGGCAAGAAGAAAGAGTAAATTAAAAACTATCCAGAGAGAGATTTGGAATTTTTTTGTTTATTCTTTTTTAAGAGGATGAAATAATAAATCCTGGCCCATTTATCTGCACTGGCAAAATCTGAGCAGATTTACCCAAAGTTCAGAATACATACTCACATGCCCGTACTCCTGTGCCAGTGCCTTCCTTGGTGTTTGGAGACACTCAGATCAAGGGTTTCCTGTGCCAGGGGTTTTCCGTAGGAAATACTCTCTTGATCCCCTCAGAAGCCTTTTGCTTTGACTTGCAAGTGAAAAGGAGGCAAAAATTCCTAAGTTAATTTCCAAGACTGTAAAGCCTGGGGCAAGTGGGGTGGTACTGTTCAGCTAACAGTTGCATCTCCAGTAGAAGGGAGCCATAGCCTCTAGGGAACTGGGGAGACAGTGTACGAGAAATAGCCTCTTTCACCTCAAGATGTCGGATGCTCATCGCAGCTACTTTTGTTTCCAGGTTGTTTGCTAGAGGAAATGGTGTTGTAGGAGTATTTTGAATAGTTCCATCGACATCCTTTTGATCTGGCCATATGGAACAGCATGCAGCTGCTCATGGCAGCAGTGGCACTTGTAGTCACACAGTGTCAGGCGCAGTAAACAACTCAGGCAGAGTGGCTACAAGGGTATTTTCTCTTTTCATCTTTTAACTTCCAGTACTTTGGTAAGCATGTCAGGTAGGCAGGATTTTCTGGTTTGTGTGGTCCTTCTGGAGGCTGGCTGGGTGGTAGGTCTGGTGGCAAAAGTCCTTTTTTTGCTTTTATATGGGATACAGACAAGACAATGGGAAGACAGGCTATTTACCATACCAGCTAAACAGTAGTCATCTGTCCTGACCCTGAATCTGACCTTTGGGTAAAGAAAATAGGCTGAAGTCATTGATTGATAAGGCTGACTTGGGGACCTCTGGTTTCATGAGGTGCATGAAATGGAAAGATACCTGCTTGGAACTGAAGAATTATTGCCATGGGAAATCCTACTAGTTCCAGGGAATCATGCTCTTTGGAAGCATCAGGCTTACTTTCATAAGCCCTTTCTTCAGTATGGTCCAGTTATTCTGGAAGAGTAGATGCACTTTGGTCATACAGTAACATTTAAAATGATGTGCAACTCTTTGCCTAGATAGATTAAACATTTTATTTTTGTGCATTGCAAACTTGATATATCGGAATATTTCATGTATGAATTTTTCAAGGTATTCTCCTTCAAAAAGTTTCAACAGTCACAAATGTCTTGCATGCTAACTTTTTTTATGGTAATTACCAGTATTAATTCAACTGGCTATGAATTTGTTCTGCCTTGCCTTTTTTCGAAGTCCAGAGATTTCCAAACAGTTTCCCACATGGGCTTTAATCCAGCTGTTAACTTGGATGGAATGCAATAAAGATACATAACATTGTGCAAATGAAGCCTTATAAATGATACATTTACATTGGTTGAAGCTTTGAAATACATGCTTTTTATTAAGACCTGAGGTCACTGGCCTTTTTCCTTGCTATTATACACCTAGGGAACTGTTGATAGCAGTTTCTTCCTGGTTCACTGCAGACAGCATTTCAGTACTGTTTTAAGTATATATTTCATCTCAGTGACAAACTAACATCAAAGGATGCTCAAGGATTACTCAAAGAAGAATATGTGGCTTGGCAAGAATTCATTTAAGGATGCATTTAAATTTATCTGAAAAGTCTGGGCAGAAAGAACATTATAGAAGAAAAAATACTAGTTTTCTGTCCCTAACATAATTTTTACAGTAGCTAAAGGCAAGTTTAAGCAGTGGCCTCAGAGGAGCCTTGCATTTTGTCACTGACACTTCATCTTACCCTGAAACAGTGGGGATATGATAAGAACCAGATGATATAAATTTATTAACCAAACTCAGTGGTTCATATTCTCTGGGAAATAACTGGCCTAAATTCTGTAACAATGCTGTAGTCCAACAAGAGTTGAACTGCATTTTTCACTGTTTATATTGCTGTTTAATCTAGGAAATGCACTGAGTGTTTGAAAAAAAAGGACTTCAGCAGCATTTTACTGAATGCGGAGGAACACTGGGTGCCTCAGAACCAGAGGAGAAATTAAACCACATGATCTGCATTTATATACACATTCTTCTGTGTGACACTGACAAATAGCTGGATTCTGTAGGGCTAGCACTGTTCCAAACATAATTTTAAATTCATTTCCAATATGGAACTAAGATTTCTTTTCTTGAGGTTGAACTTCTTTTACAGACCTCAGGACATGAACAGTGGTCTTGCTGCTCTTCATTTTTCTGCCTCTGTGCACCTACACACCTGTGTATACACACACATTTAAAAGGAAACTGGTTCTTATCAGGGATGCAGCTCCTAAATGTCCAGGTAGCTGTTGTGATTCAAGGATATGTTATACTCTTATTCCAGATAGTCTAAATGATTTCTGTGTACTGTATGCAGAAAGGGTAGGAAACACCATTGAATATAATGTGAATGCCTGACAATTCTTTAGTAAATTCAGAACTTACTATTAAACATTGAAGCTGGATCTTTTGAAGTATCAGATTGGACCTAGCTCTATTAGTCATATTTGATTATGTCAGATTACTTTTGTTTGTATTATGAAAAGTTCTTTGTTTGACCTGTACTTTAAAGCCTTTTTTTTTTTTTTTTTACTTCTGTAAGCATCTTCACCTGAGTACCCTATCTACTGACAGTGATTTCATTTTCCAAATATGATCCTTTTTTCTTTCTGGTCAAATAATACAAGGTGTTCTTCATGTTTCTCATTGGACAATTCTTGGGAGTCCTCTTGCCCGTTCCCACAGGAGCTGAGGTATGGGGTGGTAGATGCAGGATCACCATCAGATTAAGATGTTTATATTAAGATAGTAAGGGTTAAAGGAAAATCTGGTTTTGATTAGTGCTAGCAGATATATTTGTTTATTTAGGTCATCAGTTTAGGTCATTGTGTAAGGGTGACATTTCTGACTTGATACATTTGATGTCAGGGCCTCATGAGTTTTGTCTGGATAAAGCAATGGGTTTTTCCTGGGAAGCTCAGTCTGACATCCACCTAGAATGGACAGAAGGGAAAAGGAAGGTCTTCTGGTACCAGCAACAGGGCATAATGAGCCTTGATGACTGTTTCTGCATTTTGCTTCTTTGACATACACTAGCGTTTTGAGAACCACTAATATGGAGTACTTCCAGCAGAGGTAACAGACTTTTTCTGTGATTGAACCGTTACTTAAAGAAAGATTTAAGTGGTGACAGCTTTACTCTTTTCAGCTTTAAGGGCATATACTCCCCTCTACTTTTTTTTTTTTTTTCACCTTTTTTCTTCCTTCTCTTTACTCTTTATGACAGGAACTTCAGTGTTTTAAATAAGTATTTAAGAGTTCTTCCACTGCAGAACTCTTGGCTGCTACTTTAATGTAAGAACTTAAGTTTAGTTCATTTTGTCAAAAGTGGGTAGAAAATAACTACAAATATAATCTACTTTAGAAAAATCTATGCTAGACAATGAATTCTTAGCTAGTAATTGTATATATATCCTCTGAAGCTGGAATAAATCTGTAACAAACAGTTTTCTTCCAATTTGAAATGACTTTTTGGGTATTTCTAGAATTTCAAGCTCAGTCTTAAGCATGTAGCTCACAGGAAAGAAAACACTCTACTTTCTTTAACATTAAACATTGATGGCATTGAAATGAATTATGTTTATTCCACTTGTTAAAAGAGAGCTGGGAATATGTTCCAGGCTGAGATCACATGTTTGTTGGGAATATATAGGTCTTTAAGCAAATTTTGGAATGCAAATATTAGGCTCACAGATCTCCTCTGGGTTGGGTTAAAATTTATGTCAGAAAAACTTGGACCCGTAGAATGTGTATTTGTGCTATGCCTTATGATTTGGGGTTGGATAAGAGTACTTGGTTCATGTGAGTTTACCTTGCAACCATTCTAAGTTATGCCTTTGGGTTTTCAACCAGGGGTGAATGACCAGGTCATGCACCCATCTGCAGTTTGAAGATATCTTTTTTTCCTGTAAACTAGAAGCACAAACATTTTTATTTTAAGAGAATAAAATTTCAAATATTCATTTTCATTTTATAAAAATTATTCTTCAAAAAACAGGTAAAATAGCCTCAGTAAGTTGTCATGTCTTCTCCTATCTCAAATGTAAATCTGGATACTGAGTCACATGTAGTCGTGATCAGAATCTGATCACTTATGAAACCTTAATTTTTACATTTACCCTTGCAGTTGCTGTGTTAAATTTTTTTGTTGTTGTTTTTGTATTTTAATAAGGGTAAGATAAAATGAGCAGGCCCTGCGTTATATCTCACAGACTGAATTAATTTTCATTTTACTCATGAATAACAATATTCAAGGCTGGTATATTTCACCATATTTCATTACTACTAGTCTGCTTCACTGAAAGTAAAATTATTTCAGTGTTGAGTTATCACTGTGTCCCAAATAATCCCTTAGTGTTGCCAGCAACCAGGTGGTCCTAGTTGACAGCACAGCATCACCAGCCAGGCAAAGGAAGGGATTGTCCTACTCTGCTCTGCACTGGAGTGGTCTCAGCTTGAGTCCTGGGGCCCGTTTTTGGGTGCCATAACATAAGAAAGACATTAAACTACTAGGGAGTTCCAAAAGAGGACAGTAAAGACAGTGAAGGGCCTTGAAAGGAGGTTGCATGACACGCAGCTAAGGTCAGTTCAGCCTACAGGAGACTGACAGACCTCACTGAAGTTACAACTTCCTGTGAGGGGCAGAGGAGGGGCAGGCACTGCTCTCTTCTCTGTGGGGCCCAGTGACAGAACCTTAGGGAATGGACTGAAGCTGTGTCAGGAGGAGTTTTGGGATGGATATCAAGAAGTGGTTTTACTGGGAGGATAGCTGGACACTAACAGAGTCCCTGGGGACGTGGTCACAGCACCAGTCTGACAGATCTCAAGAAGTGTATGGACAGTGCTCCCAGATACATGGTGTGACATGTGTGATGCAGAGCCAAGAGTTGGACTCGATGATTCTGATGGGTACCTTCCAACTAGGTACCCACTATGGTGCTGTGGAAGGTAAAGCTGACAGCTGTAACATGGGCCAGAGATGATGCTTGCCAATGTTTCTCTATTTAAGCTGTACCTTTAAAGTCTTCCTCCTAGTGTTGTTTTGCCTTCTCATTAATTTCAAGTGCAGTTAGAAGTGCGACTCACCAGGTGCTGGCCCATAGCATAATTCAAGCTTTGAAGGAGAATACTGCCTATTTCCATCAGACACGGCCATTTTTTGCGCAACTTTTCATGATTAGTCAGTTTTTCCAGCAAAACCACATTGCACACTAGGGACAATACCTATCTAGATAAAATCATTTGTGTCCTTACAAATCTGTGTTTCTGCTGTGCATTTGCATGAATGAAAATGAAATGCTAGTACAGGTATGACTGCATTGTTTGAGGCAGGAAGTGCTGTATGTTTATGACTTAATCCTTGAAGAGCTGAGCGTTTCTGAATCCTTCAGTTCTGCTTCTCTATGAAGTTGTTGGAGCTCAGCCCCTGGCAGTAACAACAGCACCGTCTGCACCCGATGCTGGTAACTCCTGCTCTTCAGGGAATGTGCATTTTCTTTTTTAAGCTAAAAAACAGTAGGGTTGAAACAGTTGGGCAAAGTGTCCAGCAACTTTCATAGACCTTTACACAGAGAAGCAATGATAGTGCAAATTCCTTATGGTGAGTGAATGAAAGTAGTTCTATAGATTGCCTTTTTAGCACATTGATTCGCTATGTTCTGTTTCAGTTTTTCCTTAGTAGCATTTTGGAAGGTACCTTTCAACATGCCCTTTCATAGCTTCTAACACAGCAGCAAAATTTCACAGCACTCTGTCTAATGTCTATAATACTCCATTTCTTAATCAGAAAAAATCCTTTGTGTCACTGTTGTTCAAAGAGCTCTCTTATAGCAGCTTCACTAGCCTCAAACTGAGACAAACCAGGATATTCAAAAGATGAAAGTGAATTCATACACCATTCACTACTAAGGAACTGGTTGTCAACCAGTAGACATGCCAGAGAGGAGCAGATTTATTTAATTTATACAGTGCTTTAAATAATCAGGATGATATCCAGTAAAAAGAGAAGTTAAATTAGAACAGTAATTATGATGCCTAAATTCTTTTTCCTGATTTTTTCTTTGTCCTTTTCCCTCTCCTCAGAGCTCCAGAACAGCTCGCTCAGAGGAAGACCGAGACTCACTGTGGGATGCCTGGGGCTCATGGAGCGAATGCTCACGCACCTGTGGAGGAGGGGCTTCATATTCACTGCGACGCTGCCTGAGCAGCAAGTAAGTGGCTGAATGTTGTTTTTTTTTACTTTATTGATGGAAAAATTCAACCTATTCATATGTGTCAGACCATAAGAAGTAACCAGTGGAAGTCTTGACCTATGCTGAAATTTCCATCTCAATGTCAAAAAATTATGGTGGTGTTTTTTTGTTTTTTTTATTTGGGCAAGCAGCCAACATGCTTGATAAGGCAACACCCTTTAAAATATAGCAAGAACCCATGGAGACAAAAAAGTGGTCTGGACAGGTTGAAAGGCTGCCAGCTCCTGAAGCTGAAACTTCCATCTACTTTCAGCATTTCAGCAGTAAGAGTTGTCATGCATTTGTACGAGAATACAGATAATTCACTACATTTAGTACCCCACAGTCCTAGCCACACTGACTATGAAAGCAACACATTAATCAGATGTGGCATCCTGAACTATATAAAAGAGAGTAACGACTCTACAAAGGATACCTTACAAACCAAATTTCAGGTTGGAAGTCTTCAATACCAGCAAGGCCCCTCCCAGCTAACAGAAATAAAATGATCTGGTACAAAGGTGAATTGTGGGTACCCAGTCAGGCGTCTGAGATCTTATTCCTACCCAGTTACTAGCTTACAAGGGAAAATGAACAATTCATTTGGCTTTTTTTCCACTCTGTACTTTATGTAAGTTTTACCTACAAAATATTTCTAGTAAATATTATTTCTATCTACTTTAGAAAAAAAATCAGCTGCAATAAAAATGGTATATGTGATAAATATTAACAGATTTCTGATAAAGGATATGAAGGGAAACTCCAGACCCAAACTTTATGGCTTATTGCCATCTTTGATACCATATATATTGTAGGATAAAAAAATCTAATACAATTTTTCATCCTGCATACTTTCTTTCATATTTTTATTCTTGTGCTTATAAAACTGATGTTAATATAACAAACAGTGGCCATATAGTCCAAATAATTTCCTCTGTCTGACATTTTAGTATGTGATGTTGTTTAGTGAAGACCAGAAAGAAGTACAAGGCATCGAACCATAACACCAGAACAGGATTTTGTGTATTTTAGCTTTATCTGTGAACAGTCTCCTAGTATCCCCATTTATTGAACTGACTGTGTGCAAAAGTCTGCTGGAAGAAAAGCTAGGCAAAGGCATCTGTTGAAATAAGTGGAAAACCAGTACTTTGCTATTTCATTCCCATGGATAAGAAAAAAAAAAAATTTGTTTTAAAGGTGGGACCAGATTCTAACACCTTGTTAGTTTCATGGCCAGTTGTGATTCTGCATTCACCTCAAAATCTGAAATTTCAGAGACACAAACATAATTTTAATCACATTATGTAGTTTTCCATACTTAAATAAATAAGTGATCTTCAATATGTTGCTTTAATGTAAACATGATCCCAGACATATCAGGAGATCTGGAGCAGTAGGTGCTTTCTGTACTCCCTCAGAAACTGTTTCTGTAGGCTCTAGAAGGTGAATCTTGGAGTTCCACATAGTAGTAGTAGTTGTCATTCTGTAATATGTGAGTATAAACCATTTCATCTGGACTCTCTTTAACTCATGTGCTCTTCAGGTCAACCCTGAAGCTTCACCAGCGGAACAGGGAATAACCTCGATAATCACATTGACTTGGGTTTCATACACTACTTTACCTTGTTTCCCTTCAGGACACAAGCAGTGCTTCCTGCCTTAAGAAACCAACCTCAGACTATGACCCATTCAGGCATGGAAACCTCCAATTTCCAAGATAGGAAGTGGGGAGTTAATTATGTGTGGATTTTGGTAGCCAGTTGCTACCATCATAAATATCATAAATAGTAAAATCATAAATAGTAACATTTGTCCTGGAATTAGCACTCTATCAAATGTGTGATAGTTTCTAATTTTTCTTGGTCTATATGCAATTGTTAATTAAGTACAGGGTTTAAATGATTAATTTTTCTGCTAAGCATGCATTTTAAGCTGCTATGTCAGAGAGGGAACAGATAAACTCATCTAAGGTTTCCAAATAAGCCTGCTCACATGAGTACTTCAAAGCTGACAAGGCTTGTCCAAAATGTCCATCTCTGTGGGACAATTTCTTGGTCAGTACAGTTTATCTCATGTATTTGTTATGCGTAATTTCACTGCACCTTGAAGGCAATATTAGATTCTTCTGGCAAATGAAAACTGACAAGACATTTAGAACAAATTGGGACAAATTAATCCTAAACATTGCTCATCCTAGGAGGAATGTTTATTATGCCTTGTATCTTTTAGTTCTGTAGGAGGTGACTTTCAGAGCATTGTATGAATAGAGAGAGCCTAGTGCATCTGCTTTGAAGAAATAGAAAGGCTAATTGCCCATTCCTAAACACCATTAATATACATAGCTAAATAAAAGAAACCAGCTTTCTTTCCAGCTTTTATTTACCAAAGTTATGCTTGTGCTTGTGTTGTTTGTTTTGGGAACATGTTTTGCATTAGGCCTTCACAGCTGTGATGAAAGAATGGAAAGTGTTAGTGAAAAATTCTGTATTATTGTGTTTTAAATAGCAAAAATTTCAGGGTAGTGCCTGTTTAGCAGTAAATTTCATTAGAAAAACTGGTTCTGATTATGCTAAGGTCATTATGATAATGATATAAATACAAATGCCAGTCACACAAGCAGAAAGGGGTTGTCAACCCAAATCAGTTTTATGTCCTGGTGGTATCCCATGCTGACAGCAATCACTGGATCACTCCAAGGGCAGAATAAACTACCAGGAAAATAGTGTTATTAATTAGAGTATCAAAACTCAAAGGATGACACTTTTCATGCTCTTTGTTTGCAATAACTCTTTACAACTTCTGATACTGTTCTTATTTACGTAAAAAGACAGACGCCTTTTAAATGTTGCTGTGTTTTGGCTCTAATCACTTGAAAGTGAACCTCCCAGACTAATTATATGTATTTTTGTTGTCATTGATTTTATTGTTGTTTGTTTTTTTTAATGAACTGCCATGCAACACTACTCATGAAAACTTGAATTGAGGAGAACCATAGACCACTCCTATTTTTCTATAGGGCCAAACTACCAACATTTGAGCTGCTATAGGGAACAAAGATTTATTATCTATTGGCTGCTTTGGATACAGAGATTATGGAAATACAGATAGAGAGGCACTGCAATATGGACTTTGCCCTTTTGCTTGGAGTCCAACTCTTATTTGTTGCAGTCTGTTGATTGTGCAGCACTGCTGGCATTTGTCATCTAGAATAGTGATTGATAATAACTCAAATACATTTCATCCAGGTATTAATAAGTGTCGATATTGCTTCAAACAAACTCAAACAAAGTAATAATAAATTAGAATTAGATATCTTAGTTAGATATCCAAAATTAATGTGCATTTATTTCCTGTACTGGTATATAGTTTCAAATTTTAAAAGAAATTCTAAATTCTCTTATTCACTTGTTTACCCATGTTGATCTAAAAATATACTGTGTTTTCTGGAATTGTACTTTACATATTGATGAATAACACAATAACAATGATATCATTTTGCTCTCTCTAGGCTTTGCAAGAAGATAATTCTGATTCTTTTTTCAATCAGCTTCCAAATTCACTATCACTTTCTTTTAAAGTTAGGCTGCATGTAGCAGAAGATAAGCATGTCTGAAAGATTTCCAAACTATTTTTGCTCATAGTAGATATGTAATCTATTCTTTAAACTGCTTAGAAACTCTCCATGTTTGTCTGTGGCTTCTGTTTATGAAAAAACATGAAGCAGAGAGTAGTTTGTGTACAGCAGAGTGCTGAGCTAGTTATGGGGGCCCAAGGTTACTGAATCTAAGCTAAAGGGACAAAATTTGAGATCATCACCCTTACCTCTAGGAAATACTGTGTAAACTTCTGAATAGAGTGGAGTTTTTCCACCATTTAGCGAGGGGTTTGTGTTCAGTAGCAGAAGAAAGTCAGCATTAACATTTTCCTAACAGTATAAAAGTATAAAAGTGCCTGAGATTTAAAAAAAACCAAACAAACCAAAAGCCAACAATAGGACAAAACAAAGAAAAGCACACAAAAAATAAAAATTAAATTTAAAAGAAAAAAGATGGAACAAACTTGAAAGAGTTAATCCCAGCATTGTTCATCTGCGCTTCATACTGTCTGTGTCACTTATTGGAACATATTTTTCTCTGCTTTTCAAACACCTCCCTTTCTTTCTTCACCTGATGACTGCCTTTTGGTAATGCAAGTGAACCACAAGTATGAAATAGCTTTTCTGTTAGCTCAGCCTGCTAAATTAACTGAAGTGATTCACTTGTTTGGTTGTTTGGCCATTACCAGTGCATTTTGACAAGTGAAAACAATAGATCTACATAAATGACTCATAGCTTTATTGTCATTTGACTTGGTTCATAAATAAATTAGATTTTTTTTCATTAAGGAGTAATATATTCTAATTTTGATCACACATATTTTTGGTTTACAAATCAAACATCAAATGGTTTCTGTTTGCCAGACAGTGATGGAATAGATGCCTGTTATTCATGTTAGTTTGAAGTTAAATAAGAGAAGAAGAAACTGTTAATAACATTTCTGACTGACATGAAAAAAGGAAACATCAAATACTTCATATTTGGAAAAATATTGTTTTATGTTTCATCTGTATACAACTTTGGTACCAAAATATTGGGTACTGTTGCTGCTTCACTGCTGAATTTAGAATGTAGTCCCAGCAAGTGTTTGTGACCCTTATTTTCAGGCCGCATTCAGAGTCATCTGTCTCAAGGGCTTTGATTCCCAGAGATTCTGAAGTTTTTCACATCTAACACTGATAAAAGTTCCTTTAAACTTTCTGAGTGAAAATTACAGTGATTCAGTTATGTAGGCTGGAGGTTGCTTCTTTACCAAAGAGCAGCTAACATGATTACTGTAATTATTGTGTAATCATATAAATGCAGCCTGCTCTATCCTGGCTGTATTAAATCAGCCAGATTAGGCTTTTTTAAACATTTATGAAATGTTCCGATAGTGCCAAAATTATCAATTTAAATACTGTGGAGTTTTTTGACTTTGAGAATAAGCCTTTTTCTAGATTAAGGGCTGAAAAAAAAAAGAGTAAAATAGTTGTGCACAAATGCTACCAAAGTTGTTGAATACATCCCCAAAAATAAATGGCATTCTGTTGAAGCATACCACATCACTCATAAAGAGTACAGTCAATGTCATAAGATTCTTAGGTGATCTGCACTATGAAATTATTTAGGAGGATGTTTCTCATTACCTTGTTTAAAACTGTATCTGTATACTAGTGTAGTATATTGCTTTCTTCAAAGACCTTCAGGATGCCTGAATTGCTGGGTTTTTTCTGCCACTGTTGAGACTTCTAGATGGTTTACTCATCCTCCATGATATAGTGTATGATTCCAAATAGCTGGAAGAAAATTTTAGTTTCTATAGTTTGTAGGTGCTTCTAGTTAAGTCTGTGTCACCTAGCAGCATTTTAAAAAGGAATTTATTATTGTATTTACTCTGCAATTAGTGAAATCTGTAATTATGAGAAGTTTAAAACCATTTTCTGGTTTCAGTTGATGGAGAAACTTTTCCAAAGTTTTGAGAGAGATTACAGCTATAATTCTTTTGAATGCCAGAAGCAGCAAGCAACGTACCTGAATCAACATGTCAGCAGTACAAGAAGCTGCAAATTTCACACAATATAAATCAGCATTGTAGTCTGTGGAGTGACTGCTGGTGGTCTTCAGAAAACCAGTTAGATATATTGTGCTGGCTGTCCTAATTTCCAGCTTCAGTGCCTCACTGAATTATCAAAAATTATAGAAAATTATTTCCTAGTGTTGTTTTCCTATGTAATCCCTTGCTAGACCAGACACAGAGATGTTATGTATTGGTGTTTTGGTGAAAAACTGGTGTGTAGCAGAATGAACAATACTCAGCACTGTACTTGCAGGTGGATGATGGATATGGTGTACCTAAATGCATCTCTCTGACGAGAAGTAGCCTACCAAACAAAAATGTCTGTAAAGCCCTCATTCAGATAATATACTGTTCATATGTCTAGGTTTGTTGGAAAAGCTCTCAGCTATTCGTAAGTCTTTCAGTAAATCTGTTCCTGGACTTAAATTTTAAAAAAAATTACATCAGTCAGGCCTTTGTGGAGTTTTAGTAAGCCTTAATTCATGTAAGAAACTTAAAATGTGATATCTAAAGACACAAGCGCTAGATTGTACATGTGAAATTTCAGTGGGCATGGGCTAACACACATGATCTAAATGTTGGTGTGAACTTCCTCAGAATGGAGAACTTGCAATCCTGTTCAGAACATTTGGTTTATAAAGACCAGCTGCAAAAACCTGGGTCCTGCTCCAGTTTCTAGAATGTTCAGATTTGGGTTGTTAGTACTTTTGAGCCTGCATTATGTTCCATATGGTATATTTTTGACACAGCAGAGCAGGTGAGATTTTATATTGTAGTTCTTTCCACTTGGGTTGTGAAGAGACCTCTCATCCATCCTTGTTTTGATGAAAGGCTTTTTTTAAATTTTTTTTTCTTTTCTGCCTTTCTTGCATACTGAAAAACATTCACAACTGTAATTGCTTTCTGCATATCTGCAATACATGTTATATGTGCAAATCTAAAGTTAAAGTCACTTCTTAAAATATTCATAAAAAAATAAAAAATACTGCAGTGATGAAAATATATGTGAGAACAACTGCTGAAAATAAACAGTATCCTGAAAGCATTCTGACAGGTTTTCTTTGTATTTTCCATTTTTTTCTTAAATTGGATCTTCTTTATTTTAAGTGCATTAGCCAGTCATACTTTTCTGAGTTTACGAAGTGTTATTTAATTAAAGCTGTTACTTAGAAAACAGCAATCAGTGACTTGGAATGAGACAAAGAAAGCCTTGGAAATAAAAATTTACCAGAGGGATATTGTACAAACTCTATCAAAAGCTTTCCTAAATTCTAGTAAAAATACATCTACTAGTGAATGAGATAGCTGGCCTTGTTATATAAGAAAATTTAGTTAAACACTACTTTCCCCTTGTGAATCCATCTCTAACCTTCACATTCCCAGGCTTTCTTCATAGGAATGGTGTTTCACCCCACAAATTATTTTTGTGACCTGGATCTGCTTGCACAGCTCAGGTTCTGTCTGCTGCTAGGGACAAAGACCTGAACACAACATTCCAGATGAGATCTCATGGAGGGAGAGAATCATCTCCCTTGACCTGGTGGTCGTACTTCCCTTTATGCAGTCCAGGATAAAATTTGCTTTCTGGACTGCAAGTGCACATTGTCAGCTCATGTTTAATTTTTCATCCACCAGTATCCCCAAGTCCTTCTCTGCTCTTGGTCAATTCATGACTCAGTCTGTATTAATAGTGGAGATTGCTGCCATGTAGGATCTTGTGCTTGGCCTTGCTGACCTTCATGAGGTGCACGAGGCCATTGATGCTAAGTATAATAACATCATTTACATCAGAATTATTGATTGCCTAATAACAACCTTAAGGTTGTGAAAAACGTTTTTTATGACAAAAGTTGGCCTTTTGTGGCCCCTGATCAGTACACATGTTTTTATTTGCCTTGTTGGTTTTCTGCATGTAGTGACTGAAGTTGGCATTTTGCTTCCTGGTTGTTTATTTTTTTTGACCGCAGAAGAATATTCATATGATCTGTAACTAAACTTGCCAGGGAAATTTGGCTTGTGCATCCATGCCCACTTTTCTTGTCTCAAAGTTAACTATTTATGTAACTCTTATGATATTTCACATTTCAACACGCAGGAACTTGTAGGACACAGTCTTCTAAACACAGAGAATGCAAGATTTCTACAGATGCATGGCAAAACATACCAGTGCATCTCAACAACCCACCATGGCAGGCAAAGTGCTTGTGAACAGAAGGATATGGAAAAATATTTTTAAATATTTGCAAATTATTGACAATTGAATGATTTAGACATGAGTTCAGCAGACTCAACCAAATAGTTTCAGAAAGTGAATTCCTTAAAGTGAATGCAGTCCCATTGCATCTTTCTTGTTCATAACATCTTGGTGTTGCTTCTCAGTTCCTTTACAGGATAAGGGGTATGCTGGAATACTAAAAGAGACTTACTGTTTCTCAGAGAAGCACAAACACAGAAATTATACTGAAGATGACAGGAAGTCATAATACTGTGCCAGATTTGGGAAGGAGGTGAGAGCAACAGTGTGAAGAAAGGGAGATGCAAGATGGTGTTATCCCCACATGTGAGCCTGGCTTCATGCCACAGCCTGCCTAAGATCTCTTGGGAAAAGACAGACCCACAGCATACTTATCTCGCAAGTACTTTGCAGAATCCAGAATCTCTCTCAGAAAAGTGGCTATCAAGGGCTGTGAAAATAAAGCACATAGAGATTATTCAACATTGCATCAACTTCTAAACTCTGTAGTGAACAGCTGCATCAAAATTCATATACACAAAAATAACCCACCCATGGTTCATAGTTGCTTGTCAATGTGCAGACCTGTTTCTTAAGAAAAGCCTGATGACTGCTGAGAGTGTCAGGAGTTGATGAGATCCTTCTCTGAAAATCTTTCATAGTCTTTGGTAATTACAGATACAGGCAACTTTGGCGGGGGTTGCTATTCTTTCTGGCACGAATTTTTGCGAGGTTTCTAACTCTAGCTGAGCATAAATACACATCTACTTGAGACCTTTGAGGGGGGGAACTTGAACTAAGTCCCTCTACAAACTGGAGCCTGGAGAAATAAATACCAGGGGTTTGGGTTGTTTACATTAAGAGAAGTGAATATTTTAATATATTAAAAGTTGTTAACCTCTTTCAGAAACTTTACTGAAAACAAGTGACTAAGTTTAAGGAATGAAACATGATTCCCAACAGTTTGCTTTTCTTTCATATTCACATGATAATAATTCCCTGTCAAGCCAATCCCTCAGCTTCCTTTTTCCACTGAAAAATCCCCTACAGTGTAGATAACAGACAAGGCTAGAAGTATTGCTTACTTCTCCCACTCTTTCTGTGCTCTTCAAGATGAACTTGGCATTTTGGTTGACTTCCGAGTTTTCCTACTGGCTGTGCATACTCCTTGTTGGTAGGAGTTTTCATTTATATCCTGCAGAGATCAGAGGATAAATGATGACTGTATCTCACAACATGGGCTCACTAATCTGCCATGATCCTTCCTTGCAACTTAAAGGCTCAGTGCTGTGGAATTCTGCAAAGTGTCCATGCAGAGATATGCGTGCAAATCCCGTGAGTTTGAATTCCAAAATAGTTACTTGTGCTTAAGAGAATCTGAAATACTGTCCTGAGGCAGAGTAGATCTGAAATACAAACTACAATGCAAATCTATTGTGAAAATACATCATCTGAGGCTGAAAATTGTTTACATGCTTTTGGCTGATGGATGATAACTAATGAAACTAATGAGTTTAAACTACCAAACTGCAAAGTACGGTCTTGCTGGGAAAACAAGGTGAATTTTCCAAGAGTGCTTCCTAGTCCTCATGAATCATAAGAGCACTACCTGCATCCAGAACTGCACATTTTATCTGAACAACCCTGGCCATTAACCAGAAGAAGAAAAATGAAGAAAAGAGTGGAATAGTTATTTTGTTATATGTCTAATGAAAGAATCCTTTTCCCTAATGCAGAGAACAAGTGAAGAGTGGGGTTTTTTTATTTCAAAACAGATAATATAAAGAAACCATGAAAAGAGGAAGAAACTGTGAGGCAGCTGATAGAAAGGAAGCTAAACTTTTCCTGGAAGTTCAGTGGTTTTAAGATTAATCAGTTAGAGCTATGAAATTATGCTAATAGCGAGTCTGTGTGAAGCAAAGTAATGTCTGATGGATTGTTTGGCATTTCTGAGAGACACATGGAGCAGGTATCAAACTTGATGAACAAGCTATTCAGTGTGGTAAATGAGGCCTGTACTAGGGCTGCCTGCATTCTGCATAATATACTTTTCTATTTGCTATCTATCACTAGAAAAGTACCTTTATTGAATGCAATATGAACTATTTATCCTATATTTTTGTAGGACTATAGCTTTCCTATATTGCTTAGGAATGACTGGAGTAGTGTTTGTGGGAGGGGGTGTTGCTTGTGTGTTTTTTCTTACTGGGTCTTTTAGTTGGGTTTTTTAGTTCATAGTCTAGTATGTATATAATTTTTATTATTGTACTGCCAGAACAAAGTTTTTCTACTGCTAGATACTCTGTGCACATTTTTCGCTTCTGTGCATGGAGAATTCACTGGAATTAAATATGTAATGCTACAAAGCCATTGAATTAATGACAGTGATAGTGATTAGTGATATTTCTGTTATGCATTTAATATAATTTTTAAATGCAAAGTACTACACAAGAGAATGTGTTATCTTTCCACTTAAATTTATTCTGAAAATGTGATGAGGTTTATTTACTTGCTTGTCTCCTCTTTTGATCATTTAGACAACCATGGTATGTAAATGGCTACTTGGTAATTTTCAAAATTCAGTCTTCTGGATAATGGAGACAAAGAGGATGACTTCAATAACTTAAGGGAAACTTGTTCCATTTATTTACTGAGTTAACTCAGTATGAGAAAAGTTTCTCTGCTTTAAAAAAAATCTTAAAAGCAATGCAGATGCTGTGTCCTTGCTGTTAGATAGTTCAAAATGGTTTGGATTTTAAAAATCAGGTTTGGCAGGCACTTACTCCTGAAGGAATGTGTGCTTGTTAAGTGCTGGCCAAAAACAAAAGAAGGAGGGAGGGGGGAAAGTTGTGAAATTAAGAAATTAAAAATGTTAGGAATTCTATTCTTTTGAAGAATACATTTGAAAAGCCAAACCCTGCATTCTGCTTTGCATGAGGGCCTCAGCAGAGTATGCTGTCTGAACTCATAATATAGTGAAACTTCACCTAAGGTCAAATGCTCAGAGTACATGCTGCTGAGTGCTAAAAAGGTATCTGGCTGTTGACCTCGTTTTTGGGAGCCCTGCCAGCATCAGGGCTGGTATGGGTCTGCTGTGGGACTGAAGGAGGAGAGCCATGGAGAGCACGTGTCAGGGTATGTGCTCTGCTGCACCAGTGAATTCAGGAGAATGCTTTATGCTCTCCTTCTTCCCTCATATCAAATTGGGAAAAAGCTACATCACGCTAGCCTGAAAGAGGGTAAATCAAAACTGAAAGACAGTAGGTTTAAGTTAGATATTATAAAGAAGTGTTTTACTGTGAGAGTGGTGAGGCACTGAAACAAGTTGTCAGAAGCAGCTTTTCATGTCCCATCCCCAAAAGTGTTCAAGGCCAAGCTGAATGGAGCTCTGAGCAATCTGGTCCAGTGAAAGGTGTCTCTGTAATGACAGTGGGATTGGAAGTAGATGGTTCCTTCCAACCCAAACTATACTATGAGTTCATGCTGCTGCAGGCATAGTTCCTTCATCCCAGTGCCCAGTGGTTCCCCAGAGGACAAAGCCTGCCTTCTCAGACTGTGCCAGTGCTATGCCCTTGTGAAATCATTAGGAACTGCTTGGAGACAGAAGATGTTATTCATGTCATGTTGTTTTCCAGGTAAATTCTGTATTTTCATTTCTAATCTCATTTACAAGCTGATACTACCTTCTAGAAAGTAATTTTTAAAGCAGAGGTAGGAAACTAGAGTTGTAGCTTTCATACATCAATAGGGACAGATATAGCACTTTACTTTGGGGAAGAGGGTTTGTGGGGGAGTAGGTGATTAGAGATATATTAGGGGAAGTTAATGACACTGTAAACATTATGCGTTGGCTTTTTATATTCAGTTCTTAACGTTTTTGGGTTTGTTTTTAATTTTTGGACACAGGACCTGTGAAGGACGAAACATCCGGTACAGGACATGCAGCAATGTGGTAAGTGAAGTATAGCTTTGGTGTGATACAAATCATCACATATGATATGATATGATGTCCATATTACTGCAAATAGTTCAGTGAAGTGAAAGTGAGAACATCGTAGCTATCTGCACTAAATCTAAACTTTTGTACCACAGGACCACAGAATAACAGGCAAACCTTTGTCAGTTTCTTGAAAAGTGGAGAGATTACAGCCTAGCCTGATGCTTAAACTGTCTGGAAGGGATTGCAGCCACACCCACCATAAATAAGAGCCAATGAAACTTCATAGTTGCACTTTACAGCCTCCCTTGCAGAATCAAGACATCCTGTGCTCCTAGTAGTACTTTGACAACCAGTTTTGATAACCAGCTCATGTTGGCTAGTCTGTCAGGCTGGAGGATTAAGCTGTTGACAATTGAAAACAAGTTAGTAGAGAATACTTGATTCTATGATTCTCTATACTTCTGTTCACGTGTGCCCTCACAGCATTTTAGTTCTGTTGTGTGTCTTAGAAAAGCAGTTTTACATAGCCTGTACCAGTGTTTTGGCATTTCCAAAGTCTCTTGCTGGTTTTCTTTATATGTGGCAAATTTAGTTTTCAATAAAATAAAGTAAGAAACTTCAACTTCTGTCTCAACAAAGTGAAAGTGTGTTTTCACTGGTGAAAATTGAAATGGAGGCTTTCATATGGAAAGTTTTATTGGGTGCCAAGAACAGTAAAGGCTCTCAAGTTACATGGAGAAATGTCAGTTTTACCAGTAAAGATGGAAAATGAAATCTAACGTACACCAGGCCAAGCTTTCTCATGCCTGATAGGGTTATATTCAGGAGCCTTTCAATACACGGGTTTTTTTAAAAGTTTAAAAGTTTAACTTTTAAAAAATGAATATATTTGCTCATATTTAGCTTATCTTTTCTTCAGTAGACCACAGTTCATGATGAAAGAAACTTGTTCTATCTAAGTTGTAGTCTCCTATGCAGTAAGATTTCTTTCAGTTCTTTAGCATTTGGGGTTTTGGACTATAATCCCTGTAAACCCCTTTCAATTCAAAATAATCTGTAATTCTCTGATTCCTCTGAATTTTTTTCTGATTGTATTGTCTGAGTTCCTGAAATGTCTCATCAGTCCAGCCTTCATCTTCCCTAGCTGACAGCAACTGGTGAAGTTAATAAATAGATTTCCTGGAAAATTAGAAGTCCAGTTTTCCTCTGAGGAACTTAGACTACACCACATCTGTGTAAGGAATGGGAAGTTTGATTTGTGCAAGTTAAGTTGCAGGCCTTAGCTCTGCTATATGACACAAAAAGGAAAAAAAAAAAAAAATAGATACTGTTAAAGGCTAATTGGACCACAGTTAAACCCATTTGTTTTGTTTTGTTTGGGCATTGCATGCACATTGTGACAGTCCCTTTCTGTGTCTGATCTGCCACTGTATATGTTAGGAGCAGTGAGACAGAGTACATCCTGCTCTGCTGCCATTAAATGTTCCTGAGTCACTCTGATGAAAGGCTGGGGTTTGCAACCCTAATTTTGGAATCACTGAGTTTCCAAGATAAGGAATATTTCTTTAGATGGTCTTTTTAGCTTAGGTTCTGCTTTGAAATTGTGCACCTGAACAGTTTTCCTTAGAAATAAAACCTTGCATAGTTTTGTCAGGCAGCTCCTTTACATATCTTGTATTTGGCAATACCGGTTCCAGCAGTGGGGCATACAGCTGCAGAACTCAATTATTTCATATCAAATAATCCAAAATGAAGCCTTCAAGCTTTCAGCTTTACTATGCTGAAATCACTGACAGTTTTTCTGTTGAAATATGAAAACTCAGGACTGCTTTTATGATTTCAAACCATTTTTGGGGGGACCCATAAAGAATGGCTTGTGTCGTGTCAATCTAAAGCTATTTAGGAACCCCAGACTTGCATTTCTAAAATCCATTCTGTTGCTGAATTGTTCACCTGTGACATTGAAATACTCTTTGTCACTTTCGGAATAGTAAAGAAAAAATAAGTCATGTACATTGTCGTTAATGAAATCTACTCTTTTGTCTCCACAATCCAAGCCTGTATACACACAGATTTGATCTTGAAAACAACTCATTAAGCTCATAGCTTACTGTGAAATTCTGCACTAGAAAAGGTTTGCAATATTGTGTGCATTTTTGTTAACTCGGATTTTGCTTTTAAAGATTTCATCCAAAAAGACATTGAAAATCTAGAGGATGGAAATTTCGGACTCATGTAACCTATGTTTTCATCTATTACATGGCAGTCTTTGAAGGCAAAAAAGATCAAATCCCCCCCAATTACGATTTCCATTATCCATTTTCATTACCACTATCTTGTGCATAGCTTGAGGAATGGTATTCATAAAATAACCAATGTTTTTGCAAGCTGTCTTTCCATGAACTGATGTTTTTCTTTAATGACCATCCTCTTTCAAGAAAGAATGGGTAGTCACATATACTAAAAGCAAATTATTTGAAATGTGAAATTGGAGAATTGGAGGAATAGTTTTGGAGTCTGGCAATGAACACATTTTATAGGCACTATCATTTGCAAGATTTTGTTGCAGCTGGTTTTAATTCATTGTGAAATTAAATTACAGAAGGGGAAAAGAATGAGATAAAGAAAAAGAGAAGTAAAGGGAAGGAGTGGTGTGCCTGTTTTCCCAGTGACCTATGTTAATTATTCCAGAGGTGCTGAATAATTTTGCATAATAAAGACTGTAGGAAAGACTGATACTGCTGTCTTTTGAAGCTTCTGAACAGTCCTTAAAGAAATAAATCCAGTCCAGTATATTTGCCACTTGCATTGCCTGTTGTTGATCAGAAACTGGAAAGATTATGGATATGAGGCCACATGTGTAAATAGTAAAAGAAGGAATGAGAGAATCTGAAGATGATTTAGGTTTGAATTGCATCTGCTTTTTTTCTTCTTACTATTCACATGGACTTAAGCATATTTCCAGCCATTTTAGAATATAATCATGGGAGGGGGAGAAGGAGTAATTTATTTTTCTTTAGGAAATCAGTCTAAATGCAATGAAAACATGTTTTTGCAACTATCTGGGTTGTTATACTGAACATTATGCAAATTAACAAATATAATTCCAAACTCTGAGTAGGACTTTTACTTGTTCTCTTTCCTTTTTTTTTTTTTTTTCCCAAGCTTGCACATCCTTTTTTCCTTCTGCTACATGCATTCTTGGTTGCCAGGTGCTCTCCAGCTTTTGTACCAAGCTGTCTTGCCACCTCATATGCCCTTGCTCTTTTTCAGTCCTTCTGCCACTCTGCTGTCTTCTGCTTTCTCTTCCCTTCATTTACATGAAAATCAGTCTGAAGGTTGTTTGTTGGAATATATACTGTATTTATGCCATTTTTCTCAATTATCAAAATTATTCTTGTGACTGAAAACCTTTTTATTTTCCCTGATACTTTTCCTTTCATTGCACTGCTTTCTGAATCAGAAAAAAGAAAAAGGAGAAAAAGAAAAAGAAAAAAGATGAGACTGACACTGAAGCTGCACCACAACACTAGCTTTTTCAACAACGTTCCTCTTAAGCCTAAGATAAAAATCTGTAGATTGTAGATCCCATTAATCAGGCAACCAAAGCTTGTAAACACCACCTGCAACTCTTTTTATATATACCTCACTTTCTTCTCTTGGCTGAAGATGTAATGTCATCCCAAATGTTTTGGCTTGCATTCAGACAAGCTACTTCCATCCCTGCTTCTTATCAGCTCATGATGCATTCTGTATACACGAGCACCAATGCTGTTCATCTTACTTTCTACAAAATAACACTATCTTCTTTCCATGCTCTAAACCCCAGCCTGGAAAGTGTCAAACCTAAACTTCCATATAAGTACATAATTCTCAGAAGCACTGGCTTATGTGTGTAAGAAGTATCAACAAGTAGATATTTTCAGGCCTACAAAAATGATTAGTAGAGTTTAATTTTTCTACCCAGTGGTGATTAGAAATGCTGTTTTGCAATCAAACCTCCCAGTTCACATTTTGATGTAAAATACTAAAAGAAAAATTAAATTATAGGCACTACACATATCTCTTTACTAACACACACTTTATTTAATATCAATTTACTTTTTAAGTGGAAATTCTTCCAAACTCAGATCATTTATCGTGACTACAGTCTGTTCTTCGAACTACTGGTTTTTAATAACTACCATCTTATTTCTGATTGGTTGCATTTTAAAACCTCAGTGTGTCATCTAGAAATTATTTTTTCCTACTTGGAAACAAGTGCTTTTAGTATCTAGCAACTGACAGAAGTTTGAACTTCTGGATTTGCAATCTTGGCAAGCAGAACTGTGAATTTGTGACAATTCAAAAACAGAACACAAAAAACCCACATTGTGTCCAGTTAATATAAATGTATAAAGAAACTTTGTAGCCAAAATAACCTGAATCAATATTCTTACAGTAATATTTCATGACTTGTCAGAACTCTGGGTAAAAATTTTAAATTCGGTATTTTTGATTTTTTTTTTTTTATTTGAACAGCTAATTTTTGAGCTATTTGATAATATGGTGCTTTCAATGCACTTAAAAAAGTATGCTTTAATGCACTTATATTAGTTTTTGACTGAAGTTCTTGGAAGCTTTCATGTTGAAATTAAACTTACTGTATCTAATTTAAACACTTGGTTTAATATTCAAAAGAGATGGGCAAAAAAAAAAAAGAAATCTAAATTACATGGAAGGCCGCATATTGAACTATTTGCCAAAATGAGAACATACTTACAAAAAAAGACTTTTTTTGGTAAAAAATATTTTATAAATATTTATAATGACAAATAGCAATGGAAATTTGCATTTATAGCTCACTGACAGGTTTAGCTCTAGTCTCCATGCCATGTTTATTTAACACAGAGAACATTTGCTGATATTTCCCCATTTTCTTTGTTCCCATTATTTCTCTCAAGTTTTGCTCTGTCATATGCTGCAAGGTCTTGGGGTTCTTAGAAAGGCTTCAGTATGAGCCTCTCTCAATATAAGCAACTAAGTATGATCCTAAGTTATTTCTAAGTTCATGGGAACAGCCTATTGAAAAATCTGGCTGCAAGAAAGGTAATTCAAGCAGAGCACTCAACAAAGCTTCAAGGCTGAATGAAGTTTCTGATAAATCCTTAAATCTCCTAAGTCTCTGGGTTTTTATCTACAGTTCTTATCTGGTCTTAGACAAGCCCCTACTTGAGGACTTCAGGTTTTCTTTCTCAGTAGGGAAATTGGTGCAGCTGAAACACCGTGAGTACTTCATGGAACTGGTTCAATAAGCTGTTCTGTCAGATGCTGCACAGAGTAGTCCAGTTGTTAGTCATTTTTTGCACAGAGGAAAAGCTCCAGGTACAGTAAATCATTCTTGGCCTCTGCAAATATACAAGCACATATATTGTAAATTGTTTTAAAGTTCCTCAACTGTTTCCACCTATTGCTGCTTAGATAGGATCTTCTACATTTCACCCACTAAGTAAACTTTAAACAGGCTGACCCTCTGTTGTCCCATGAAATCTGATCTACCTATCACCATCAAGGGACATCTGGGATTCATCTTATCTTTTCCACTGGATTGTTGATTAATGGAAATTGTTTTGAATGGGATTCAAACATGGCAAAACTCCATGGACCTTATGAATTACAATAGGGTAAAATAGAAGGTCAAGTTAAAAAAAAAATGTATGTGGGGAAGAAAATGAAGCCATAATAATATGGGCCACATTACATGCCTAAGAAGTGAGGATGAAACTCTTGCATATATTTTAAAATGGTTTTCATAGATCAAAGGGGTTTCTGATCACCTATAAAATTATATATATTTTCATTGCAGTAGAGGAAATCTTGACTGACAGGATGAATAGAGGTTATAGGTATCCAGGCTCAGTGTTTCAGTAATATTTCAGGAGCTTTCGTGAGCTAAAGGCCATAAAAGACCCATCTAGGATTCACAGAGTTAAAGAAAGAACAGTTGTTTCCTATTCACTGGAATTTTTTCATCCCTAAAAAGTCTTAATGAATAGGAAGTTCGAAGATAAATGGACTTAGATGAAATTTCCAAGTTTATTAGTTCTTTCTGATTCTTCAAGAAATGCAATGGCAGCAGTTCCTCATATCTGCAGGGGCTCATAGATAATTTCCAAAAGAAAACAAAACTGGTAAGTCTTGACTCTAGTACCAAAACTGGAATAACCTGAAGCAGGACTGACTGTAGTAGTTTTGTGGCCAGATAGCAGGGCTGCCACATGCTCCAAGCCAAGCACAGGCCATGCAGATGTGGTTAGGAGAATTCCTCACGGAACTACATAGCCCATGCAGAGATGCACAACCCGGCATTCACTACTACACTGATTTGGCCCATGACTTCTGGCTGTCTCAAAGTGTCTGTCAATCTGTTGTGCAGGTAGACAAGCTCCACAATGTTACACAGCTCCCAGAATCAGACCCTTAGCTGCAGGATGACGTAGCTTCACTCAGGCCAATGGAACAGGGCTAGCTGGCAGCCATAGAGGGTCCCCTTCCCCTAAGCCACCATGCAAGTACCAAAAGCAGGCTAATTTTTTTTCAAGAAGACTTTTTAGACTTTTAAATCTACAGTTTCTCTTGTCCAGGCACCAGCAGTGCAGAAATAAAGCACAGCAAGACTGCCTCAAAACAGCAAGTGCTTTATGTAAAGGTGTGCAAAGTGCTTAGAAAAAAATAGCAATTTACTGCTTGAAAGTATGTGCAAAAAACCCACTGGTTTTGCCTTATCTTCCGTTTCAGCAACTATAATTATTTACAGGCTGAGAACTTATATCTGCCTTTGATCATATGTTTGCACGAATGTCAGCATGAAGAGGCTCTGTCCCCCGCTGACATATAATAGGAAAAAAAGTTGTAAATTTAAGATGAAAAAAAAATGGATGTGCAAAGTTTTGTACAGTTCCTATATTTTTGATCTCAGTTACCTGCTTCTAAAAATGAGAAATATTCAGAATTCAGACCAAAAATTTGCTCAACACTGTTCATTTTGTCACTAAAAAAAATATATTATATGGCTTGTGAAGGTGTTATATATATACATGCAAGTACTTGTGCTTTCTTAGCCAGAAGGAAAGATCCTTCCTGATGAGAAGACATCACCAACTCCTTCAGGTAAATTTAGGACTCAGGATTTCAGCAGGAGAAAAGTTACGGTACCAGGTTTTGACCCTTTTTCACATCTGTGTGCCAAGATAAGTATGTGTGTCTGTGTTTCTGACTGCTTGCATGAATTCTTAATCGTTTCAAGTTTCACATGAAAACCTTTTTAAACACAAGCTCTGCTATTTAAATCCATTTTTTTATTTCAACCGCAATATCAAAGACTGGAAGTATTTAACATCAGTCCTGGTCACCTGCCGTGTCCTGAAGGCTTGTTATGCTGAAGAACGTTTTTTATTTCTTTGATTTAGAAGTAAAATCCAACACAACAAACATAGTATTGAGTTCTGTACAAAGCAGGATTATGAATTCTGTGTGTCGTGTGCTTTATTGGGCCTTTTTCTCTTTGTAAAAATAAAGCTGTTACGAGCCAGGAAGTTCTGAAGGTAGAGCCAAGCTTGAACCAAACAAGAGACTTGGCTTGGATTTCTGCAACTGAGCCTTGGCTTGGGTATCTGCCAAGCCAATAGACCTGACTATATTCATTTACAGACAGCAAAAAATTCAGAGAAGGATAGGCACCAGAAGATTTTGTGGTAAGAAAAAAGGCCACTGTGTTCTTCTTTTCTTGTTTGAAAATAGAACTAAACCAGATCTTGGGTCAAGCTGTAACTGTCTTGTTGTTCATCCTTTGTGTAAGAGCAGAACATAAAGACCACTTTCTCTCTAATTACAGAGCTATAGAGGAATAATGAATTTCCCACATAGTTTTCTGATCACTTCAGTGTCCAGACTTTGTCCTGGATTAAAAGTTCTCCCTGTTCATAAAAAGTGTCCGATTGCCCCCCAGTTTTTCTTTATTTTTTAAAATCAAAATTAAATACTTGCAGCATTGTAAGGTTTTTTCTTTTAACCTTCTGTAACATATTGATGCAAAAACTGTCTTCTGAGCTCTCCAGTAGTAAAATACCAGTTACAGGCTTGGACTTTCAACCTCCACTTTCAAAAAGGAAGAATGAGCTCTGGGTTATTGCTCTTTGATATGTATTTTTCTAGAGATAGATTTAGTGCATATCCTTTTTTCTCTTAAGCTTTAATCCATTGAACTTGTGACAAGAAGACTATTGCCTTCTACTTAGATCACAGAACTTTTGACTGTAGTTTGACCCTTTACTTTTGGGGTGCATCAGTCTCAAATACTAAGAGAATTAATTGAAAATTTGCTCACATGGTGCAAAGAAAATTATATGGTAATCTGTGGCTAAGACCACAGCTTGTATGTGTGTACAGATCACAACAAGAAAGGTTTGGAGTGTTGTGATCCAAGATTATTCAATATTCAAAAAAAATAGCCATAATCACATTCCAGCAGTGAATGAGAGGCCAGAATAGTTAACCTGGGTTGAAGCCAAGGGCTTACAAATGACAAATTCATAGCCAAGAATCTGCCATGTTCCTTTGAGAGGATATTTGAAATCTTAGTTTTTAACACAGATTTTATTTTAGATTCTAATAATAAAATTATTATATATAGTATAATGAATATATTATATAAAATACAAAATAATAAAATTATTTTAGATTTTAATAATAAAAATGATCCATTACTGTCACAAAGTGACATGCAGCCTCCATGTATTTCATAGCAAATTCATTACAAAGCTGTAGTAGTTTACCCTTTTAAAAAAATGCAGAAAATTCTTAGTGAATGAAGGAGTAAAAATTGTAACTGAGAAATATAGGTGATTATTTAAATCTAAGAAGAGATATTTTTCCTCAACAGCAATAAGACTTTCCTGGCTGGGAGCACAAGAAATCTGTGAATAAGGTTTGTCTAATAGGAAGAAGTAGTTTAAGGGCAAACAGAGAATACAAATATCCTATAAATATATTGTCTAGTTATGTGGTAGCGTGTACATCAAAAGCCTTTCCTACCAAGTCTATAATCAACACTTAGGATTGTCTAGGATTAAGGATTAAAAAAATGTTATAGTTCCCAAGCAGAGACTATAACAACTGTTCATTTCATCTGTCATTTTACCAGATGTCATCCAGGAGCAGATCTCCTTACGGCAGTAAGGTGGAGGACTCTGCGATCTTGATAATCTGAGGCAGTCATATTGCCGACCTTTGCTCTTTTTTTGGTCTCAGTTCTTATGATATTTAATGTTTTTCATAAAGCTTAGCTCCTGCATTCCTGTAATTATGAGAGAAATTCAAATTACTTCTAAGAAAACCCTAGTGAATCCCTAGCCTTTGTGGTTGCTTGCACAAGAAGACTTCAAATACCATTCTTCAAGGATCAAATACTGGAAAGGAAATAAAAAGAACTCATGTTTATTTTGCCGGAAGACTCATGATTTTAAAGCTCTTCTTGCTGTCTTGAGTACCTGTCTGATGTTCTTCAGTGCTAAGTGGCAGTAAGAAAGTGTATGTGGGTAAGAAAAGCCTAAAATTCTTGTCAATAAGGTACTTTATGTAGTATGAGTGGTCATTGGTTTTTATATCAGGTAGACTGAGTTCAGAGTTAGATTTACAGGTCTCACAAATCTCCTGAAGAATCAAAAAGGTGGTTTTTTTAAGGTCTTCTCAGTTGCAGGTTCCTAATTATGTGAGCTATGAAATCTTAGGTTAAAGAAATGCACATATGTATCAAATGCTTCTGACTCTTGTTGCCGAAGCAACTGATTTATGCCAGTGAGGCAAAACCAAAAAAAAAAAAAAAAACTAGTGGCAAGAGCTTAAATAAAGAAACAATTAAATCACATAATTCTTTTTTCTTTCTCCTCAAACAAAGAGGAAAATGTGTCTGAAAGAGAGTGGCTGTGTACAAATGCTTCTCCACATATGTGCACAAGTAGAATGAGATCCAGCAAGAGCATTGTGACCCTCTTTTGCTTAACCACAAAGCTGTGGTTAAGACATGTACAGTGCATTATTTATTTCCCATTTACATATGGTCTTGGTGTTCTTTCAATACTTTCATGGAAAGAAAAAAGAAAGGTATAATTATCTGTTGAATTATGTGTAGCTGTAGCTATTTCAATCACTTTTTTTTGTCTAAACAGAAATTTTCTCCATCTGGCAGCTGTGGAACACAGCCAGCTGCATGATGCTGCAACTGGCTGTCCTGAATAGACTTGCTGATCTTATCCTCTGTCTTTCCTGCAGGACTGCCCACCAGAGGCAGGTGATTTTCGTGCCCAGCAGTGCTCTGCTCACAACGACGTCAAGTACCAGGGGCAGCTGTATGAGTGGCTTCCCGTCACTAATGACCCTGACAACCCATGCTCACTGAAGTGCCAGGCCAGAGGAACGGCTCTGGTTGTGGAGCTGGCACCAAAAGTTCTGGATGGGACACGGTGCTACACTGAATCCCTGGACATGTGCATCAGTGGCTTGTGCCAAGTAAGGAGAGAAGCCCTGCCTCAACCCCTGTCCTCTTGACTTCTCAGATCTCTCTCAAATGCTCACTCCCTCTCCTCCTCCATACTTGTGTCATTTTAGGGTCTTTATTTTAATAATCAGTTTCCATTCACTTAATTTATTTTTTTCAGGGGGACAATGTTGGCTGTGGGTTGGAAGGGTGAGATATGTATAATCTCAGATTATTTTCTCACTTTATGCTGATTTCTTGGTGTTCTTTTGAAGGATTTCATTATCTCTGTTTGAACTGTTCTCTATACGTAGCTGCAGTAGCATATCTGATTTGAAGCACCACTAAAAATAATGTTGTAGTTTTAATTTAGATACATCAAAGTTTTCTAGGTCTATCAAATTACATTATCTTTGAGGATTATTGCTCCCTGTAAACACCCACATGACAGTAGATGAGGCACTAAAGTGAAAAGGCTGACATTTCTCCTGTAGGACTAAGCAAGCTGTTTTATCTCCTTGGAACTTAGCATCCTTATTTGTTACCAGTGAGAAATGGGACTTTTTGACCCTTCACTTCACTTGGTCATTCAGCCAATATATTTGCATCCTAATTTGTTTTTTTATTTCCTTTGTGTTTTTATTTATACATTGCTGCCCTATCATTTTTCCTGCTAAATTATCTAAATCAGACTTTATTCTTCTAAACTACATCTCTAAGGCTGCTGGTTGATGATGGGAGGACTTTTTCACCATCTCTGTTAACTTCTGAGCACACCTAAATCTCGAAAATGGTTGAGTGTAGATTCATGTTTCATTGCACAGTGACCTTGAAATCTATGTAGACTTGATGTGTTGTTGGCTTTCCAGCATATTTTCAACTGCCTCTTTTTTTTTTTTTTTTTTTTTTTTTTTTTCTTTCTGGAAGCTTTCCACCCCGTTTCTTTTCTCTTTGATTTTCTATTCTGAGACAGAAGCAGTCCTGAAGTAAATGAAATAGAGTAGATAGTTCCTGGGCTAATCTCATTTGTGATCTGAAGACAGCAATCATCTAGACCTCTTGACCTAAACCAAGGGCATGCATCACAAAATTCTGGGTTGCCTATTTCTAGTCTCCTGTTTTCAAATCTTAAAAAACTTCACTGGAAGCACAAAAATCTGGATGGGAAAAAGAGTCAAAATTTTTCGCATATAGGATTTAGGAGCAGGCTCATTTCTGGCTTAGTCGAAGTAAGAAGCGTACTTTTTCTCAAGAAGACTTTCCCTAAGAAACAGAGTTCCTAAGCATCTAGTACTAAACCAAACTCATTTGCATTCTCATGACAATTCTTACTTGCAAGTCTGAAGATAGCTGCACTGCTAATATAAAAATTGATGTTATTTCTCTGTGGCTTGACAATAGACAAATATACTAGCACTATTGTCCCTGAGTAATTTTAGTTAAATTAACCCTTTTCTTATATACCCTAAATTGGAAGAATAATTTTTAATGCATAAATTACTATATATTTTCCATGTTCTTCAGCATTCAGTTTCTTCAATGAATTTGCAATATATTTACAATTACTGCATTTTTGAGGATGACGAAAAAATATTAAAATATAAATGCTCATGTATTTTTCTCACAGTGAAAAATGGGTGTGTTAAATTTAAAAAAAACTCAAAGTGTTATTCCCTCAGTGTATCCCTGTTGGCTAGTCATATCTTTGTGAGAGTAGAACTACATAATTAAAAAATGCATAATTAGATTTGCCCTAACTATATGGTATAGGACAGGAGTTGCTTTACTATCTACCACAGCAATAGCTAGTTCTACATAAGTAGTTGAGAATGGTAAAAAGTATGGAATTCGCCATAGTAAATGGTGAGCTTTCTTTAAAAGCAATGATCTTCCATTGCTTCTATAAAAGTTATTTTAAAAGATTGGGAAACCAGAGTGTTATAGAAGAACAAGTGAAGCATTTTTTGTCTGAAACATTTGTGTGAATAAACCTATATCTGTAAGTATAGGGAATGCATGTAAACTTCAGAGAAGACAAAATATGGTTTCAGAAATTATTTCTATTCATTTGCAGTAGGACCTGCAGGCTGCTGCTTACCTAAAGTTCTTGACATACTGTAAACATAAGAATCATGGGTCTCAGTAGCATGTGAGAGTTCATAATGATCCTGGAAGAAAGGAACATTTTCATGAGATGACTCTGGAATGAAATCTTGCATGATTTGGAGCAGTGCCACAGACAACTGTAATAATACACATATGGTTTATCACAACTGCAAAAAATGAAGTCTCCCAAGATGTATAATCCATATACGATTAAAAAGTGAAATATGTTTCTTATGCAATTTAACAACAGCAAGAGCCAGATTCAGTAGCTGGTACAGGGCAACCCTGATTTTGTATGCAGATTGCAGAATGGGATGCTGCAGAGAAGCCCTGCTGAAATGGACCTGGGGGTCCTGGTCAATGGAAAGCTGAACATGAGCCAGCAGTGCCCTGGCAGCCAGGAGGGACAACCCTGTCCTGGGGGCCATCAGGCACAGCATCACCAGCGGGGCAAGGGAGGGGATTGTCCTGCTCTGCTCTGAGCTGGGACAGCCTCACCTCCAGTGCTGGGGGCTGGTTTGGGTGCCGCAATATGAGAAAGACATGAAACTGTTAGAGAGTATCCAAAGGAAGGCAAAGAGGATGGTGAAGGGCCTTGAGGAGAAGGTGTTTGAGGTGTGGCTCAGGTCACTTTTTCTGTTCTCTGTTATCTCTCTTCTTATGTTCTGTTTTCTCTTCTGAGAAGAGGAGACTGAGGGGAAACCTCTTTGTGGTCTTCTTATCCTCATGGGAGAAAACGGAGGGGCAAGTACCCATCTCTTCACTCACATAATCAGTGACAGGACCTTAGGAAATGGCATGAAGCGGAGTAGGAGAAAGTTTAAGTTGGATATCAGAAAAGAGGTTCTTTACCCAGCGGCAGTGAAACAGTACCCCCAGGAAGGTGGTCACAGCACCAGTCTATTTGACTTGAATAAGCATCACGATGCTCTCAGGCACATGTTCTGATATTTGGAGTGTCCTGCTCAGGGACAGCTGTTGGACTAGATGATCCTGATTGGTCCTTTCCAACTCAGCATATTCTATGATTCTATAATAACAGGTCTTTTGCAACAATTGGACTCTATTGAAGGCAAAGAGATATGTTTTCTGGATTGCTCAGAGCAAAACTACTGAAAGCAACTTGAAGTTTACCCTCCTATTGGCTTGCATTGATCCAGTGTTATGGCAACCAAGAAGGAATTGAGTTTTCTTGAGATACAATATTATATATATAAAACATATTATTTAATTATGTGCAGGAATCCTGAATTAGTAAAAGCGATTTTAAAATCAGTGTATGCTTACATAGACATAGAGCATTTTTACCAGTAGGTTAAATAGTGTTCATTTTCTTCACTAACCATAGGAATACATTTCTTTGTATGCAAGACTTGAGTCAATCTGTAGCCTATTGTGTGCTCACAAGCCCTTCTTCAGATTACAGATTTCAGAAATTAGTTGTATTGTTTCTGTGTGCCTCAGTACTCCTGATTTAAAGGTGATGGATTTCATTCTCATTGAAAAGAATGCATTTGTAAAAGGGAATATTGTATTTGGAAATTATAAGAGCCCTCTCTCATATTTATCTTTTATTTTTTGTGTTCTTTGGAGATTTAAAACTACCAGCACCTTAGTGGCATATTTATGGCTCTTTGTTTAATTATGAGATTTTGTGTTTGTCTTTTTTTGCCTGTTGGCCACTTAGTAGTTAAAGTCAGAAGAGAATAGAACAGGCTATATCCCTGAATCTTTGATTCAAGAAGGAGTATGGTTAGAGATTCTTTAAAATATTTTTAATTTTATTTATGGAGATAGAATTTTGGAGAAGTTATTCAGTAGCTGATTCAGATATCCTTCAAGGCATAGGCCAGTACCCCTGACTGTGATAATTCAGAAATCATGCAAGCTGCAGACATCTTGCCTCTCTCCATGTTATAAAAACATAAAAGTATTTTTCCCATGAAGAGATGTATAACGTGCCTTTGTTCTTTGTGTGGAACACCTAAGAAATTAATAGGAATTACTAGGAATTAATAGGAATTAATTTCTGAACATCATTTTTTTTCTCTCTGTAGTTTTACTCTTAAATGCATAGTGACACAGACCAAACAACAGCATTTTTCAAACAAAAAAAAAGCTCAGTATGCTATATGTTCTAGCTTTTCCTAATTGTCTTGTTCCTCCTGAACATTTTAAATCCCTTTCTCTATGGATATCTGTGTAATTGGGATGTCCTTTACTTTCTCCTTTTTTTAAATAAATACAGATTACTTCTCAGATCTTTGGGTCTCATTTTGAGTTTACCTCAGCTTATAATATGTCCCGTTGCTATATTGCAACTAGCTTGAACCTCAATGCTGAAGTCAATAGAATGGTCTTTAAGGAAATAATGATTTGAAGTTCCACATTATGAAATGTCTTTATAGATAGAATTAATGGATATGCTGAGAACAAGATATTTAAAACTTCCAGTTTCTAGTTTAATTTTCCCTGTTTGCAAAATAAATTCCTGTACTTCAAATCCTTTTTTAGGGTTTTGAGAGTATAAGCAATTTCTATATACAACAGTAGAAGCTGTAAAGTTGGAGAGTGGTGGGTTGATCCTGGCTGGATGCCAGGTACCCACCAAAGCTGCTCTCTGCAACCAGATGGGGAGAGAAATTATAACTGAAGACTCATGGGTTGAGATAAGGGATGGGAGAGGTCACTTACTGATTACCATCATGGGCAAAACAGACAAGGGGAAATGAGTTGAATTTATTGCCAATAAAAAATCAGAGGAAGATAAAGAGAAGTAAAACACATCTCAGAAACATCTTCCCCCTCAAGCCCACCCCTCCCTCTTTTCTTCTTCCTCCTCCTTGTGAGCAGCAAAGATGTGGAGCAAGGTTAAAATCAGTTCAACACACATTGTTCATGCCACAACTCAGGAAGAGGAGTCATTCCCCTGCTCCAGTGTGCTATCCCTCCCCGGGGAGACAGTTCTCCATGAACTTCTTCAGCAGGAGTCCATCTTGTGAGCTACAGTTCTTCATTAACTCTTCCAATGTGGGTTGCTTTCCATTGGGTGCAGTCCTTCAGGAACAGCCTGCTCCTCTTTTATTTGAAATCAAGCTTATTCTTTGTCATCTCACTTCACATTATCACAGCAACAAAACCAGGAAATTGGCTGTACTGAGCATGTGTGTTAGAATACTGATTTACGCACTGTTTCATGCGGTTCACCTCGTGTTTAACCTCTCTGAAAAGGAAATAACATCGGTATTTTCTGTCCTTCCTTCCTCACTTCCTCCCTTCCTCCCTATAATGTAGACAAAATCTCCTTTATGTTATCAGGTTTTCCTTGTCACAATCTCTTAGCATTCCTGCTACAGGGGTAATATTCCATTTTAATTTTGTTTTTTTTCTGTTTTCCTCACCCCTTTCACTTTGTCCTATTACCACAGTCTTCGTACTTAATTTTCTCTCAATATAATTTTTGCCCTCTGCTTGCGTGAATTCTGAAAATGTTCTTTTTCTTAACTCTGGCAAGGAAGAACAAGAAAGTCTTTGCTTCCTCAAAGATCAAGGATTATTCAAGGCTTCTTCTATCTCCAGTATGGATGTCAGAATCTGTGTGTTGCTATATAACACCAGATCAGGGGCTTTTTTTAATAATTGTTATGGTTTTCATTAAATATGTGGCCAAATGGTAAATTGTTGTGTAATTTCCCAAAAGCATGTCCCATCAGTATGATAGCCAGATCATCACCTCATATAAATGACTATTGCTTCCTTGAAGTCACAATCATGAACAAGATGCTTTCAGTCTGGACAGTGTCTTTTGGTTACACAGCCTGAGTGACCCTGGTCTTCTGGTATCCTTTCAGTCTCTCCAGCCCAGGGATCCCAGGGGACCACATGTCAATGCAGTGTGATTTGTGGGCTTGCTTTAAACATTTCAGCTATAGCTCAGAACAACAGCAGTTCTACTGTGTGAAAAATGGTGACAGTTGCACCATTTTCATGTTGAAAGGTTGGACATTGAAAATGTCCACAACTAAAATATCTGCTGAAAGGATGAAACTTTGTTAGGCTTCCAATCAAAGGCAAAAATTGTAGCCATTGTCTACAAAAGATAAACTTTGGCAAAAAATTCTGAAAAAAGATAATGATGCTACAATTAACAGCACCATTTGGCTGAAAAGTCAAAAACAGTTGTACTAGTTCAAGAAATTGATGAGAAATGCATTTGGGAAGAGTTACATACAAACTGACTTCTTGTTCATGTAGAAGTGCAAGATCTATTGATTCCTTAAATTTTTCTGAAGAAGCAAGATAAGAGTTCTACTTTTGCTTTCTGCTTTCTACATAAAAGTTGAAAAGCTATTCTTCTGTTGATTAACCAAACCTAATCCTATTATTATAATTTTTATTGTTATTGTTATTATTATTATTATTATTACTATTACTACTATTACTACTATTACTACTATTACTACTATTACTTTTAGTATTATTGTGGAGCTTTTTTATTAAAGACCATAAAATTACTTCATATATGTGATAGAATAACACAACGAATCATATTACAGCTGTAAAATCAGATCTAGTCATTATAAAACTGGGGATTTTTCAGAAGGCTGTTAACTAAATTTGTCGCTACAAAAAGTTGTTTAGGACTGAAAACAGTCTTTTGTTTCTCCTCACAAGACTGCCCAAATTCCTCCCTTATGTTGTCCTAATTTTACAGGTTATTTGTAAAAGACAGCTGCATCCCAGAAATGCCTATATTAATGTCTACTATTTACAGAGTATTAAATTTCTCTTTAAAGGTCTACATATATTCCACATAAAACAAAAAAAACAACTGGAGGTTGTTTAAGAAAAATCTGATTTATTGATTACTAAGACTTTTGTTTTGCTGAGTTGCACCGTGAATTCAAGTCAGCTAACAAGTTTAGTTACCTTTAGCTAGCTCTAGTTGCCTGTAGCTGGTCAGAAGTCAGACTTGGTGACCTTGGAGGTCTTTTCATGATTCTGTGTCCAGCCCATGGCTGGGGGGTTGACCTAGATGACCTTTAGAGGTACCTTACAACCCAAACTACTCCTTGGTTCTGTTTTGTGGTTCTACATACACCAGTATTTAAATGGCTCTCTCTCTCTCTCTCTCTCTGTGTGTGTGTGTGTGTGTGTGTGTGTGTGTGTGTGTGTGTGTGTGTGCGTGCATGCATGCTTCTAATTTTTTCATCAGAGGCAGCGGCTATACAAACAGGTGCATCATTTAAGAAGGGTGGGAAAATCTGCTCAGCTTTAAATGTGACTGTGCTGTATTTCCTGTGTATCATGACTTCAGGACGGAGAGTTTCTTCTTCTCCCTTCCATGCACAAAGTGTTGCTGCACACATCCTCTCCTGTTTCCAGTTCAGCCCAAAATACAGAGCTAATCAGGATAACAGTGTCACATATTTGGAGTTTGATGCATGGATATTTTACTCATTGCACAGTAAACCTGCATGAGACAGGTGAAAATAAGATCAGGTGGTCACTTGATTCTCAAAGGCTTACAAACCTGCCTTGAGCCCTGACTGTCCACCTGGGATACCCTTGGGGCAGAGCCGTACGCATTTTTTAAATTTGCAGCTGGGCCCATGGCTGCTCCTAGTCCTTCCTTAGCTTGGATCTGATTTCTTGGCATGCCTTCCTTTCAAGTCAACTCCAGCTCTGGGGAATGAGAGCACCAGGGGTCTATCCCACCCTATCTGAACCCCTGAGCTGCATTTTTCCACCCTGCAACATTAATTGGTCTAATATTAGAGACTGTTCTCATCCTCCTTTAGCACAAGTAACAAGGAGGATCGTGGGCTGATTTTTGCAAGATCCCTTTTTTCTACACTTTATTTAGAAATGTTATCTAAATGTGAAAACTCTGAGACAGTAACTTCCAGCAGGAGACTTTTACCTGTTTCTGTCTTTTGCTCACACAAGAGGACTGGAAGTGCTGTTATCTGCCTGTTTGATGACAAAGTAGTAAAATGAATGGCGTTTGTTTTATTAATTCTCTACAAACAAGTATCATTTGTGTTTCCATCAAGCTGCACTATTTTAGAGGTGTTTTGCCCCCAAGACAACTCCCAGTAATAATCTTTTTCTTCTGCCAAGACTATAACAGAAATCAGGTCCAAAAAAAGGAAAATGTTTCGGGGAAAATATGTCAAGGCATTTACATAGTGCTGGGATTTCGGTCTTATGTAGTTAAGCTATTTCTGCCTCCTGTTTGTAATAGTTTTTTGTTCATTTTTTTTTTTTAATAGTCCATTGAAACCTTGATGTCTTCCTCAGAGATAACACTTCAGAATGTACTGAATTCTTGATTTCTGATGGTCATGTGTTTTTGAATCTGTCAGGCTGAATGACTGAATTGCTGTTTGACTATTTTGTCTTACGCTATCCTCACCTACCTCATGTTCTGCAGGTAGTAAGTCATTAATTTTGTTCTTTTGTTGAGTAACTTCAGTTTTTATGAGACAAAATAAGTAGCTTTTCCCCCAGTATGTCATGTTTCCAGCACACAGAAAGGAGTGAGACGAAGAAGCATGATTCATACGAGTAACAGCCAAATGCTTAAATTGCTATTGTCATGCCAGGTAGCAACATTTTTGTGGTGGAGAGTGGAAGGGAAATGGGATGATATTTTGTGTGTGAAACAATCTTCAGTTGCATTGTTAGAACTCCCTTGCCCTGAGTTATCAGTTTTTTAACTTTCTGGACTAAGAGAGGTTAGCACCTCTGCAGAAATATTTTGTTCTAGTCTTTTAGCAGAAACAATATACACTGTTCTCCAATGCTGACCAGCTTGTCTCCTGTGTGTGTCTTTGACCAGCAGCACACAGAGTAGCTCCCTTCGCTGGAGGCAGAGGGAGGGAGGAACTTTGTAGTTTGGAGGCTTGGCAATAAGAAGAAATTTAAAAGAGCAGCTTGGAGACTTGTAAGGGTTCTCTTTCAGTTACCAGGAACAGTTACTCTGTTCACATATTTCCTTAGCACACCTAAAAGCCTGAGCTGTGTAGAGCGGTGCAGTGGCTTTATTGCTGTCTATGAGGATGGCAAGATGTCTGCAATAGCTGGGCAGTTTTGAGAGTCCTCAGCAAAAACCTTCTGAAGTGGTCCAGTTACTGCAAAGACCCAGGACAGGTGTTTTGCCGGCATTTGAGACAGTTTCCTCTGTCATCCTAAATGTCTTCTAGGGCCTGCATGCACTCCTCTTACACCTTACTCTTTCTTACTCATACTCCTCTGAGCAGCAGGCTGGAATACCATATATACTAGCTAAGCTGTTTCAGCAGTGTCCTGGGGACATGTAACCTCTCTCAAGTATTTGAATAGTGAGAGATGTCTGTTCCTTGATAGCATAGATTATGTGACTGCCTGAAGCACCAGAAAATCTTTGCTGGCACTGGTATAACAAAGCTCTGCAGCTGGATCCTCATTGATCCAGCCGACAGAGGACCAACTCCTGCCAACAAAAGAAGCCTGTACACCCAACAGAAGAGAGCTCTGAATAGCAATTTCAAGCATGTCATGAAGTCACCAGAGCTTACAAAGGATCACAGTCAAATGTAATGTGTCACAACTGTCAATTAAATTCTTTTACAATTGGTGTTTCATGTTCTAGGAGAAAATAATAGGTCCAGTAGGCAGAATTTACTCTTGGTTTCTCAAGCGCATTGCTACCAGGAAGCTGAGGGAGAGCTGCCTTGATGAATTTTGTCTTAGAATGGCCTTTGCAATCACTTTCTGATGTAGTGTTTTAATATTCTTCAAAAAACTGACAGATCTTTCCCCTGGAACTGCTAAGATATCCAGATAATAGATGTAATTCTTCTGGAGAAAAGTGAGTATTTCAGTAATGGTCTGCTAAAGAGCACTAGCTAAAAAAAAAATGTTAGGGGTCTTTTTTCTCTTTCTTCAAGAAACACACAAGCATGTAAGGAAAAAGGAGAAACTAAATTTTTACTGCTACTCAATATGGGTATGTAAACCTAAATGCAGCAAAAATCAAAGAAAAGTGTGAATGAAATGGTAAGTGAATATGAATTATTCCAGAAGCTTCTTTCCTTCCTGTTGTTGCCTGTTTATAAACCCTTGGAATTTAGTTCTGTTTAAATGTTACCTCTTACACAGCAGCACCCTCTGGATTTCTGTATCATCAGAGAATGAACTAGAGAGAGTTTTGTTCACACATTTGTGGACCCTTCTATGGTGGCAACCGACATTTTGTTGTTGGCTATAAATGACTAAACTTGAAAAATTCAACCTTTTTTTTTTTTTTATCTTGGAAGATTCCTCCTAATTAAATTTGCATGTAAGGACTTACCTTTTCCCCACATCCAAGATTTTAGTGCATCTGTAATCCTCATTTAGAAGTCGCAGCTTTAAAATTAATTGAATTCCTATTTGTTAAATCAAGGATAGCTTCAGACTGAGTTTACATTTCTTTTTCCCTGAGAGAAAATTAAGAAATGGAAATATCTCTTCAGTTCCTTCTGCTACTGGATGTTTGCTGTTTGCTTCTAGAGCTTTGGCTGAACCACTGATTCCCAATGCATTGTGTCAGCTGTGCTGGTTAAGTGAGGCTACATAAGGGACTTTGTTTAAATATATTAATACCAGAGAGCTCTGGCCAGCTGAGAATGATGGGACAGACACCAAGCAGGATCTGCAGATTGGTTGCAGTGGATTAGTAGTAGATTAGGCATTACCTATGAGCCAGCAGCAACAAATCAACAAGCTGGCCAGCTATGTTTCATGTGTTGGAAGGTGTGTCTTGGCCACTTCAGTGGCTGCATTTAGCAATTGGGGTACTCGTCAGTAACTGAAGTTTGTTTCACACTGCCTGAACAGCTGAAAGATATATTCCTCTCGTATACCAAGCAAGTACACTGATTGCACATGTCACTGGGTGTGCTGTTGCCGTCATAGTTACTCACTGCTTTGCCATTGTGAAAATCAATTATAGTTGGATTGTGGTGTACCACTGCTTGAATTACTGGGCACCTGGGGGAGTCCTGCCTAGACCCTGGTGCTGGTCAAGATTGCCTATGATGGGATAATGTCATGAGACTGTGCCAGAAAAATGCTGGGTTGTAAAATGTCATCTCAAAGGTGTTGGTGCACTGAAGGGAAAATACCCTGTCAGGAGCTGCAAGTCCCCATGTCACAGACACCAACCCAGATCCACCTTGCTGTACAGGCTCAAGCTTGTTCTCTCCCCAGTAATTTGAAGAGTAGAGCAGCTCTTCATGCTGATTCTGTGAAACAGGGTTTTGAACCCAGCTGAAATGATGGCTCTGATCCCAAACTTTTTTCAACTGAGCAGTGACAATCCACACAAGTCCCACATTGAGCCCCATGTTCATATCTATGTGAAGGGCAACTTTGTTTTTTTCAGATTCTCAGAACTTCTTGCATTTGAACTGCAGACATGCCCTTTGAAAAACAGAGAGATTTATTTATAATTGGCTAGATTTGCAAGCTTGCTTTATTACATTATTTCCTGCCCAAGATTTCTTAATGCTGAATAGAAATTATTATGAAAACTTCTTACTTCAGGGCATCCAGACTAGCAGGGCTGGAGCAGAACCTGTCATTGCTGGTCCAGTTTTATTTCTGGAAAAATCTGCTAAACTGAGCCAAAGTTCAAGTCCACAAGGGGAACACATGCACTTATAACACTCAGGCACGCACTCAATGAGTTAGTTCCAACTCCTGTTGTGGGACTTTTAGCCCAGTGCCTTTAAACTACACACAAGCAGTTGATCTTCTAACTTGATAGCCATCTCTTTTCTTGCAGCATCATGTAAAAATTGTTTTGCAATGTGTCTCAGAGTCAGGAATATCCTTATTTTTCTGTTTTGTCAACCCATGGGCCATCAAGTGGAGTAAAGGAGGGTTTGAGGGGGGGAGAGGGGGGAAAGTCAAACTCAGCATGAAGTCTGGGACTTCAGCCTAAAATGTAATATGGAATCTTTACCTCTGAGTAGAACTGTGGTACCTGATGCCAGAAAACAATACAGGCTTGGCCAACTAAAGATTAGCTGTTATTATTCCGGCTTTTTGTTGCTAGACTTTCTATGCTAAACCCGTAAGAAGAATAAAAAAACAGCTCACTTTAGAGGTGTGAAGAAGATCTGGGTGGGCAGATAGTACTCACCTATGATTTTCTCACTCTGGTACTACATGGATGACATTTTCCATATACTGAGACACCTCCAGAGCTCTGCAAAATCTGCCTTTACTACTTTAAGGGCATTTAACCACAGTAGCAATGAGCTTCATAGGAACACCTTTAGAAACACCCAAGAGCTTAATCCAGAACTTATCAAACTTATAAGTACATGTTCTTGATTTTAATGGAGTTTGGATTAGATTGTCAGGGGACTTAATGGAGCTGCTTCTGACATTTTGTGTGGTAACAATGTGCAGTTCAAGCCTCTGACCACACTTCATGAAGCAACTTGAAACTCAGAAGATTTCAATGTGGAAAGTCTGTGCCTCATTACCCTGCTTTAAGGGGAGGAAGCTTAACATGTAATAGAAATGAGTAAGAGAACTGCTTACTTCAGAACATTTCCAGGCACAATTTGTTGTAGTAATCCATTTTTATTCCTAGTGGGAGCTTCCTTCCCAGACCTTTATGGATTGAAAAAGACTTCATCTCCCTAAACCTCCCAGGGTATATTAAGATCAGAACTAGAATGCATTGGAAAGGGAAGTTTCTATCCCACAGAAACTTCAGAATTTCAACATTGGATCCAGCTTCAGACCAAGACAAGGAGTTGACATTTCAAAGCTTTTCAGAGAGTGAAATATTCCCTAGACATTCTAAAATGTCCTAATTTTGTTTCAAACTGTGTCCCCCAAACCATTACTCTGAGCTGTATATTAGAGGCGCAGTATCCTTATTGTTTCCTTTGCTTTCCTTTGCATCCATGCTGATGAAGCAGTGCCTTCCATGGTGCTCGTTTTCATGACAAGGTCCTCAACCACCTCTCATCAGGTGATTATGCCCATAGGTCAGTGTCTTGGCAGACTTTTCTAGTTCTGCAGACCAAGTGAGTCTACATTCCTTGATAACTGGCCTCTCCTAGTGCCTTGCATCTTTTACATCTCTGATAACAGCCATTTTAAAACCTTCCCTCTCTGTTTGTCTGTTCCCTCTGTGTTCTGCTATGGGTAGATGCGGAAAGAAACAATTCTGCCTTCCTGTCCCTTGTTAACCCTTTGCAGACTTCTGAGGGAGTGGTGACATATTTTCACCCATTCTATAATCTTTTTCAATGAGTCCTCTGCAGCCTTCATGGAGAGTGAAAATAATGTTATGGAAATTACATGTTCTCAACTCAGCCAAACTTCTGTTTCTTCTGCTCTGAGACAAAAGATATTGTTCACGTGAGCTGCATTTTTTCAGGAGCTCTTTAATATTTTCTTGTCTGATCTTTTGCTGTAATAAGAGTCCAGCCTGCCAAATATTTTCATGTAAGAGCTACTAAAAACTAATATAAGAGATCTTGAGTAGTGTCCATTTTAAAGTGACTCCATTTCAAACACTAGCAACCTTTCTTTCTAGTGCATGAAATTACCTTCAAAAGATGGAAGAATTTCCCTAAGTAGTGAAAAAAGAAAGAAAATAAAAAAGAATAAAATGAACTTGGGAACATTTTGTGTTTCATGCATTAATCACTCATAAGTTTTTTTAATGAAAATTTAATTCATATTCCCAGAGCTCTGGGTATCTATTTAGACAGATAATCTAACAGAGTAAAGAAAGAAATCTCTGCAGAGACCTTGGGGAGAAATGAGAAATTCATTTAATTTCATCAAAACTCTTAATTGCATAAAATTATTTGAGACACTGCCAAACACAGTAGGGTTAACATATATTTTGCACATACCACTGAAATGTTAGTAATCACAAATGTCTCCATACTCCCATTTAGCTCATACTTCCATTTCAAACACAGCATTTCAACAGAAGAAAAACTTTTATGCTGTGCACTGGTAATGGCTGGCCAACTCATTAAAAAAGAAACAAACCACAGTATAACTTCCTTTCACACCTGATATTTTCCTGGTAGTTTCCTCCACAAGTTGTGACCTAGCTCCAAATTGCTCATTTTATAAATTAACTTTAATCAGGGTATAGCCCATGGCAACATGTGAGCTGATGATTCATAAAGTTAAAAATGCTTTAAAGTAGTAAATGCTGTTTTTTTGAAATTGGTTACCTAATACCTGGATTTAAGATCCAGTCTATTTCCTATCCAAGCAGTTTACATGTTCGTTTCAAAATTGGCAAAGGCATAAAAAGATCTTGTACCCCTCTAAAGTGAATTATTGAGCAGATACAAAAGGGAATTTCTTCTGTAACCTGGCTCCCCAGCAGGACCCTTCTCACTGTGGGTGCTAGTGATCTCTAATGCACTAGAAAGAAAAGCTGAGTCATATAGTTTTCAGATCATGCAAGTGATTATTTTTACATCTTTTTATGTCTTGTCTATGCAGAGTTGAAGCATACCAGTCTGTGTGTATCAAAGGTGCAGTTCCTGTAGGGATATCCTTATTCAGAAAAAAGTACTGTGGATACAATTTGTACATATGTACTTGAATGTTTTATATGGAGTTGTCACAGTCAAGTTATGCTTAACTTTGCTTCAATTTTATAACCATTATTTGTCGTGGTGTTTCTAATGCATTAAAGTATCTCTTGCAGCCTTGATATGAGTAGCATTTCAAGGAAATGTGTCCTTTTTGTAACTGTTACTTCTTTAGAATCCACTAATTCCCTTAGAGGGATCATAATATAAGGTGTAAACATAGGAGGCTTCACCCATTTCTGAGCTGGAAGAAGTAGGTAAAATAAAAAAAAAATATTATTGCTTTCATCAAGCTTAATTTAATTATTTAAATTAAATTAATTATACTACCAGTATGACAGATAATCAAGGAAACAGTATTCTGCAGCTAGTAAAATAATGATTTTAAAAAAGGGAATTGAATTGCTAAAAGAAAATACTGGTTATTAAAGCCTACATTTTCATAGACAAATGAAGAGAAAGTGTCAAACCCAGAAATATATCTCACCCCAGCAGAGATGCGTAATTCTGCACATTCAGATTTGCACAAACAAGAAATATTAGTCTGAATGTTTAAGTGGGCAAGTTACACGTATAGCTTATTCTCACCATTTTGTATGACCTAGTTCTCTGATTTAACTAAAACTCAGAAATGTGGGAAAATCTAAACCTGAAAAAATACTTTATTTAAAATTCCCTGTGTTTATATATACACTCTCTATTTGGCTAAGAGCCTTAGCACAAACTAATTAGAAGTTATAGACAAATATTTGTACATCGCTTACTCTGCATGCCAGAATGCTAGAAGGCCTTTCATTTTCTCACACTTACAAAGGTGATTATAGCACTGTAAGGACTTTCTTAATTTCTTGGATTTCACTTATTTATATGCAAAATTCATAACTTGGATGGAGAACTTAAACCAAAAGGCCTACATTAACACTGTGTTAAACAAATAGTCCATTAATTAATTTTAAATGTACTTAATTATAAATTACTGTTTGATTCTCCTCAGAATAACAGGAGATTTGCAAACTGAGAAATCTAGTTTATTAAAATTAATAAACTTTTAAAATTTTGAACCAAACAATTTGCATGTAGGAATAAAGCCAATTTCAGAGCAGGTAATTGCATTTATGCAATGACTCTCAATCTTTTGTTGCAATCATTTCCGCTTTCTTTATCAGATCTTTTACAATGTCTGAACACAGGCATTGACAGTGTGGAATGGGATTATTGTCAAACATAATTAAAACCACATGGCTTCCCCAGCTGCATAGAAGGTAAAATTTCAGAGCCACGTTACTATTGATCCATGCTGCTCTTTACTTTTATCTATGTGTCTGCTTCCTATCTGTCTTTTTATCTATTTCAGGCATTTTGATTTGTGAAACTCTAAGAAGTAAAATTTCTGATAGGACTCTGACCAAGAAATGTTCCCAATGCCCTAAAATAACAATCTCCAACAATGCTCTTTTCTTCCTCTGGATTGCAAAAGCCATTGAGTACTAACCTGTTCACTCACTATCTCTTGCCTGACTTCAGTGCACACTCCTAGCCAGATTTGCTCAGCCTCTTTCATTGCTAAGGTACTTTATGGCCCTCTAGAGATGCTAAGAGAGAAATTTAGAGTAATTAGTTGCAGAGATGGATTGAGCAGATTGGTAAGTGCTCATGTTGAACTGCACATCTTTCTTTTTTGCCAGATTGTTGGCTGTGACCACCAGCTGGGAAGTGCTGTCAAGGAAGATAACTGTGGGGTCTGCAATGGAGATGGGTCCACCTGCCGGCTGGTTCGAGGCCAGTATAAGTCCCAGCTCTCTGCAAGTAAATGTAAGCTGTTCCTTCTGGTAAAGTGCCACCTTCCCCTTTTAGAGAAGTTTTCATTTCTTGCAAGCTAGATTTCACCCCACTCTTTCTCAAGTGCCTGAATAATCGTGGTCAATCTAGTTGCCCCCACAGGTGCTCACCCCTTGAGTTAAAGCAGCCTTGCTCAGACTCTTGGTCAGGTTGGAGGGTGGACAGAAGCTCGTGGAAAGATGTCATCAGCATATTCCCCATCTCAGCTAGCTAGCTGCTTGTGAAGAGCAGAAGAGCAAGCTCTTCCAACACCTCTCTGACTGCATTCACTGGCTATGCATAGGGCTTGGTGCACACTGCTCTGAACAGAACGGTTGATGCTGCTCTAAAACAAGGAAACCCTGAGGGGCTGGTGGTGCCAGCCTGGCAGAGTGCTCTTTCCAAGGCCTATTTAGCATGCCTGCATGCTCAGCACAGTCTCTCAGTTCTACCGAGAACTGAGGAATCTAAGTTGTCAGAAAGTGCCTACACAGGCATGAGACAAAAATATGGCCTTTCCTGCATGCTGACCCAGCTTTTACCCAGAGTGGTAAGGTAGCTTTAGTGTCCCGCAGTGTGGAGGTTAGTTTATTAATCCTGAACCCCAGACAGGTTTTTTCAATCTGTTTACAGCACCACAGATGGAACTATAAAACTTTTGGGGTGAGAGATAGGGTGTTTCTGGTCAGTTTGAAGAAGGATTAAAAAGCAGGTGAATTTTCATGCCTATGTAGACACACCTAAGGAATCACATGTGCTAGTCTGAAAACCTGCCCCCAGCCTTAGAGTTTAATCAGACCAGCTCTACCATTCTGGAGCAACTTTGCAATTGCTGAATAGCACAGAACTTAAAAGATTCAAATAGCAGTGTAGTATCTGTTGAAGACAGTGTCTGTGTACTTGGGGGCTCTATAACAGGGAGAGCTGCTTTTTATAAAAATTTCTCTCTGTCAAAGAATACCTGTGTTGGTATGGAGCACAGCCCAGCATACAGAGCAGCTGATAACAGTGCAGCTGTGGCTCCTTGTCTGCTGAGAGCGAGAGTAGGAGAAAAAAGGAGGGCAGGGGAGGGGAGGGGAGCTATTTTTTATGAAGGAAATAAAGGAATAATCCTCATAAGAGTTCCATTGCTGAAGCAGAATTGTACATTAGAGGACAAAGGAAATAATTCACAAAGATATAAGAATGGAATTTTACCTCCTTGTGAAGTTTTCTGCAATGGGCAGGAAGAGATTTGGAAATCTCCAGGCCACTTGAGACATAATAGTGTTTGTGAGCTATTTTGTCAAATGTCTTTTCCTGTAGGAGCAATTGTTTCTTAGTTGCTTTGTGGTAAAAAGGTGCTCTTCTCTTCTCTACTGAGAATAAAGGCACTAATATGTTATGCACAGTACTAAAATGTTAGTAAAACACAGTACTTACTCCCAATGGTTTCCTATTAAATGTAAAGAATGTTACATTGGTGATAGAGTAGATGGCTGAGAGCACAATCCTAGACTGAGACAAATGGGAAAAAAATGTTAGAGAATGGAGTTTTCAGACACATTTGTATAGAATTGTTACGCAGAGCAGGGAAAATTGTAGATTTTGTGTGCAGTCTGTATAAACCATGTGGCATTATTCCCTTCCCTGCTGTGAATATACATGTTTTTATGTAACACTATGAACTTTGAATCAATGAAAAGTTTGGGGTTTTTTCATTGGGTTGTTTAAAGTCATAAAGACACAATTATGAATCCCCTTCATATTTGTGAATTAATATGAATTATTTTTCTGCAGACTGATGTTGGTGTCAAAATGATTTATGTAAATGTTGTGAAAATTTGAGATTTAAAATGCTGGAATTCTTTCAAAAATATATTGTCTTCATTTTCTGCACTTATCTTCCCCAGCATTGCTGGCACTTCCTCTGTGTCAGCATCTTGCTTATTTGTCTCTATAAACACAAATACACAAGCAAATCTGGGATCAGGGCCTGATTCATTTTATTTATCCCGTCATTTAAATGACTGGATTTACTGATTTGTAGCTAAATTTCAAGTTATCTTTATAAAATAATTCTGTTTTTCTAGAATTATGTCTACTTTATCTGTGGTCTGAACAAGGGATTAAAAGCCAGACTGCCACGCAGGCAGGGGAGAAATGTACATCAGTGACTAGACATCAGCAGAGGTGTTCTTTGGCCTCTCAGGATTTTTGTTTCCCTAAAAACAGCATTCAGTCTTGAGGACTGTTCTAGGGGTTGGACAGTTGACCTTTACTCCAGAGTTGAAGCTGTTTATATCTCAAAATCATTCCAAACACAGTCTTGAGCTCATCATACCAAAGTAGTTTTCTCTTGGTGCTTGCATCCAGCTCCCTTCCTCCTGTTGCTTATATCATGCAAAGGCATAAGAGAAAGAAATTCATAGAGCTTTTAAACACTTAGCATTTCTTACAGAAACAGCTTCTTCATAGTTTATAGGGGTTGTACACATGTCCCAGTGGCCTCAGCGACAGAAACATAGTAGGGCAGGATGTTGTATGATAATGAATTCTCACCTACATTATTATGAAAAAGAAAGCACCTGTGTCTATACTTTTGTAAGACTAATAATAAAAAAAAGCTACAAAAACCTTCATTCATTCCTGAAATATTCTTTTTTCCTCTGGTGGCTTGGATAGTTCTTAGAAGTCTGCAGAAAATGCAGAAATCTTTCTCTTTTTATTTAATATCTTCTTTAGGGAACATTGTACGTCCTTCCTATGAAAATAAGCTGCATTTAAGTAGGCTTCTTTGTATTCACCAAGAGGCTAGGGAATTAGTCCTATAAGTTCTGAGTGCATTCTGCTGATCACCTAGTGCAAAGCTGGTATTTCTCTAAAACAGGACTGATATCTACTATCTAAGTAGATTAGTTTTAAAAGAGGTTTGTAGAAATTATAGTGCTGTCTAGATATTCACCTAATTACTCTTGTTACAGCTGTCAAAAATAGATGTGGTTCCAGATTTCCACTGAATATCAGTAGTAATCAGGAGGTAGAAAGAACTCCATTTTTCCTTATGAGAATGGACAACCTGTTTGGACAAAATCCAAATTAAAAATCAAAATCTAGAAGAAACTTCTCTCTCATGGGAATCTGATATATGTACATGACATTTAACTTTTGCCTAAAACCTTGCATGTTCTGAGAACTGAGACACTGTCCTGGGACTTTCCTCTGCTTCCCTATGCATGGTCTCCAGAGGAAACCAACCACCTGTTAAAGCATTCTGTATCTTTTCCACACAACTGCTCAACAATCTGTCTCTCTGCTTGCTGTTGGAGAGAGCTGTGACTAAATGTTAGCCTGCTTACTTTCACATCTCTTCACAGGAAATGTCTCCCCCTTATCACTGTTAACCTCAGGAAATTATCCTTCAGTCCCCACTGCTTCTGCTTTGTGAAAGCAGGAAGCACTGTGATAAGCATAAATCCCACTGAGCTTTGCATTTCACATAAAGCATGCTAGGATTTCAAATGGAGAGCAACTACAAGATCAGGTGAAATATAGTCCTAGCAATACCCTGGGGCAGAAGATGCATGCTGAGAATGTAAGCTCACATGGTCTTTATACCGTCTGGGTTTTCTGTGACATGTCAGTGGATTGAGAGACAATCAGATATAATAATGGCATGGGACTGTCTCTAAATAAGAATTGTAAAAAGGTCATTAATATTGTTGTGGGTTTTTTTAATTGAAATTATTGTTTTTACAAACTCAGAAAAATGTTATACAGGAAAATGGTATGTCATGCTCATGTATTTTGTTCCCCAAAATGGATAAAATAAGTTATCCAACTGGGTATCTTGAATCTGAATGCCAGAATGGTACTAAAAAAGAAGTATTTGAATATCAGTATTTAATTAATTTCTTAGGAATTGAACATTTGTCTGTCCAAATAGAAAAAATTTAATTATGTATAGATAGGGAAGATTCTTAGCTTTACTAATTAGTGTGGTATCAGAGATGTGCATGAGCAAAATGTGTGTTGAGTTTAAGCCCAGTGTTACAAAAGACTTTGACAATGAAATTTTGGATAGTTTGAGAAAATATATCAAATCAAAACTTGAAAGTGGGACATGGTTCAGAAGCGCCCAAAAATTTGAAGTGACACTTAGAAAGACTGCTTACATCTCCGCCTCAGTTCTGGGATTAGTAAGAGGCTACAAAAGTATGAGTATTTCATCCCATGAAGCTCTGAAATATAAGTGTCAATAATTCCTGTGATGCACTACACAATTTAAAATTTAAAAGGATTCTAGTTCACAGTTTTTGAGATATTACAATTTCGGATGAATGAATGTATTGGATGAATTAATGTATTACTTAAAAGTTCTTGTTTCTGGTAGTGTTTCTTCTCTTGTTGAGAGTGAGTGTTGATTCTTCAATTTGGTATAAAATGACAACATCAACTATTTCACTAGTAAGTGAGAATCCTGATTCTGCTGGATTCCAACAATTTTCCCAGTTTGGTCCGGTCACAAGTGTAAGACTCCAATTCATATGTTTGAATGAAAGATAAAATGATTTTATTGTCTGAGTTAGCCTCACCTGACAAAGTAAAACATTGTTTTGAGAGCAGAGCTGTAGATCCTGCTAGAAGGCATTTCATGACATAAATGTGAGCAGTTCTAATGAATAAATAGTGAAAGAGATTTTGTTCCTCTCACATCTACCACCTTCTCATTCCCCAGAAAAATCCTTTTAGCCATACATTCTTTTTCTTTCCTGATTTTCAGTTATATGGTAAGGAAGCAGAAAGGACAGGGAAAGGTGAATGAAATGTGCTGGTTAGTCCAGGTCAGCATTCTCTGGGCACGCCACTTCATAACCCAGGTATAGAATTTTATATCATCTTTCTGTGTCTTTCTGCCTCCCTTCAGAACATTACTGAGGTTGCTGCCTCTTTAGAAACGCTGACCTAACTTTCACAGCTGCATGTGACCTACATGTTAATTCACACCTAGGTTTAAATATAGTTGGCAAAGCTCCCAAGGGCTTTGTAGGTGAAAGATCCTGCTGAAAAACCTCTTTACATGACAGTCTGATGGGCTTCTGCTTTTCCAGGGGCTCTCTGCTAGCAGTGTAGTAAGGGAAAGCAGAATTCTAACACTTAAAGTCATTAAAATAAGAGGTGTGAAAGGCATGACATAGGTGAGAGCAGTAGGAGACCACATAGCATGGACAGGATCATGGAGAAGCTGTGGGGTTTAAGTGGGGGAAAAGTCAAGTGAAAAATGGGGAAGTTATTCTGGTTAAACATCAGAATAAGCTTACACTTCTCTACTTCGCCACAGACATCAATTCAAAATACTTGAGAGTTTTAAGTGGAGTTGTGATGAAATAGAAACTTATGAGTCATTTGTGAAAACCATAAATAGCTGTGAAGGAGTTGGGGATAAATAAAATCAGCAGGCTTGGATTCTTCTAAGCAGAAGGTTCTTACTACATTTAACAAGTTATTTTTTCAGATTTTTAATAATAATTCTTGGCATTTTCAAGTGGTCTTAAGGTTTTTCTTTTGACTGCCTTGTAAATCTCTTTCAATGCTTATTTGAAAACAGATGGGAATTTCCTTACTTATTTACTCCATGCATTTTTGCCTTCTCACAGTGGAAGATACAGTGGTTGCTATTCCCTATGGAAGCCGACAAGTTCGCCTCGTGCTGAAAGGACCCGATCATTTATGTAAGTAGAAGAAGCTGGTTTACACTTGTTTAAGAGAGCCTTGGCAACCTGCAGTGCTCTGTTTACACTGTGGTGTCTGGTTTCCCTCTCTCAAATGGCTGATTTCAACACACGAATGGGTCCTGCTCTCAGAAGTTTTCTTCAGACCCCGTTACCTTAGTGGTACACTCTTTTCGAAGCAGACCTTGGCCAACAGTGCAGAGTTCTTTTCCCCTCCATATTTTTTCAGTAATTTCTGTTTGCTTATGCTTTGGCTGGTTTACTTGATGTCAGGTGCTTTTGTTTGAAATTAATAAAATACGTACCACTAACTGAAGAAATATTGAGAACAGTAAAGTAAAAGCTTCCCTGCAGGTCAGCTCAACCATCAAGCTACTCATGACTTAAACACATTTCTGTTATGGTCTTTCTCTCTCCCCTAGATACACACACGAAATCACACTCTAAACACCTGAAACCACATACAAAAATGAAACCTTGTTCTTTAGCAGGGATACTGCTCCAAGGAGCTAAGACCACTGAGTTCTGCTAGCCCATCACTTGGTAGCTGTAACACTTTCCTGCTCCATCTGTGTATCCCAGCAGCTGTACAACCTTCTTTTCTGGGAGGAATCTCAGAATTTGAGAATACTCTGCTAGAGCTGAAGGCAAATCCATATATTTCATGAGTAGAAATTCCTGGCACCCCTCTCTCTTATCTTGTGAGCAGTAGCTGCTCACAAGCTGCTTCCTTTTTCATCAGCAGCAAATGAACATTAGAGTCTTAGTAAATACAGTTTACTGTCAGAATAAAACCCCAAACTGTACTGCTTGACTGCTCAGTAGCACAAATTATTGTAAGATAAGTTGGACTACCCTTCTCCTTTTCAAAAAGTCTTTAGGAATTTTCTACTGCACAGACCATTTATGTCTTCTGTGTTTGTCACTGTAGGTACAAACATGAGTGACAGCAAAGATGTGAAACACCAAATCATTTCACTGTCTGCATATTTTCTTTCACCCAAAAATGTTATGCAGGGTATCAAAATAAAGGTTGGTTTACTAGTCCTGTACTGTAGCTTCCTACTTGTGTTGAGAAAGCAGTGGGTTCTTCAGATTTAAAGCTGTGGATAAAGGCCTACAAATTATAGGTTATAAACCAAGAAAAAATATATTATGTTTTTGTTAGAAGTTCAAGTGCTGCCTGTACTTCAGTTTTAAGTGGCCCTTTGGGTATTCCTGAGCTGCTCCAGTACGGCTGACATTACTTTCCCAGTACGTGACATGCACTCTTCCTTTCTCTCCTGTCTTCTTTTCCAATATAGATGTTCTTTTCCAAGGCAGAAAATTTTGTACTTTTGTTATTGTTTCAGAGAAATTGAGCTATAAGACAGCTCAGAGAGAAATGAGATTTTAGCTGAGAGATGGACCTAAAGCTTCACTCAGGCCATATCATATTTCATGACAAAAATATTTTAATCAGCAAGGTCTGCTTCAGTCACCAGTTGAGATTTAGATTAACTGCACTGTGTAAACATGAATAAGTCCAAATATATCCCCCTCTTGTTTCAGACGTCTCCATGAATCTTTCTGTTCACCCACCAATGGATTTTATATATGTATGAACTACAGCCAGTTGCAGGGGGAGGGAGTGTTTTGTGAACTTTGGTTGTGGGAGAAGTCAACAGGAGGCTGATTATATATATGCAAGTCTTAAAACCATCTTTATTCCTGATGCCTGCAGCCTTGTCCAAAAACAAATAGATGGCCAAGTGCAGCACAAAGGAAGAGACTGGTCTCATTGAATATCAAGGAGTTCATCATTACAGTGCAAATTCTTAGTGTACTGCCTCAGCAACTTCCTTCATTAATTAATTCCCTTAATCCATCATGAAAAGCAGTCTAATTACTGCAATTACATTTTTGTTCCCTAGTTAGCAACTTAATATATGCAAATAAATAAGTTTTTTCTTTTTGTTGTCTTTGAAAATATATCTCCATCACAGATGAGTAGTATGTCTTAGCTGCCTCGCTGTGTTGCAGGTTTTGTGCCTATATTCATAAATATATGTGGAAGGCTTGCAGCTTTGCAATCTTTCATTGAAAATTTCCCTGTCATTTTTAAATAACTACCAGAAATAGCTTACTGGTGAATGTCCTGTAAAGCACAATCTGGTCTTGGTAGGGAGGCTAGCTGAATGATGAAACAGACCTAATTTCTGACTGTTGACTTCTATCTAAGAAATCATCATTATTTTCAATATGACAATCAGAAGTAGCTACTACAAAACAGTATCTGAATTAATGACCGCTTTTGGGGAACTGTGAATACAGAGAGCCAGATGGAGAACTCAGGAGGGTTCAGCACCCACTTTCCTCTTCTTCTCCACTGGGATGGGTCAGACTGCTTCTGGAGAGGAAATGGGATTGCTCTCTTACTGATCTTTCTTTCCTGGATATCCTGCTTTCAGTTAATTGTCTACCACAACAACATGTGGTTAGTGACCCACCTTTGAACTGAAGGAGGGTACAGCAACTTAGCAATGCTCATGGGCCAAGGTCTGAGGTCACACTCCACACAGGAGCGTGACTTACTAAGGGTGAGTGAAGCAACGGCAAATATACCTAACAAGGAATGGATTAGTATGTCTGAAAGAGAGTAAAAACATGACCTATGGGTGAGGAGGGGAATGTGAGCTAGAAATCGAAGGGTTGAACAAAGACAAAAAGCAGATGGAAGAGAAAAAAGAAAAGGAACATGTGGAAATGTGAATAACTATGGGAAAATATTTGCAATATTACTAATTTGTGCTGGGTGGTTTTTTTTTCTTCTCACTCTTCAAATTGCTATGCTCTGGTTTCCTGACAATTTTTTTCTATTTGTCAGATTTGGAAACTAAGACTCTCCAAGGTGTGAAGAGTGAAAACAGCCTCAGCACCACTGGCTCCTTCCTTGTAGAAAATTCTAGCATTGACTTCCAGAAGTTTCCTGACAAGGAGATCTTAAGAATATCTGGGCCTCTCACTGCAGACTTTACTATCAAGGTGAGGGTCATTGGTCACTGACATCTTAAAGCAACATAAAATAAGACAAGATGTATTAGGAAGATGAAAGAGATTTTTCTAGATCTTAATTTTCCACTAGATGTTTATCACAAAGCCTGATCCAGGCTATATCTTGAACTCTAGATGGAATTCTTTATGGTTGTGTATTTGATGAAAGCCTCAGTGACAACTCCTCAGGAGAGAGAGACTGCATTTATGTCAAAAAAGGCATAGCCAATATGTGCCCCTCAAAAGAAAAGATGAACTCATTTCAAGAAAAGACAGATTACTTTCTATATGCACTACTGAGGTACTTACAAATCGATGACATGCAGTTTTCTTTGTCTGTGATAAGTAAAAAGATATATTTTTGGCCCATAATTTGTTGGGTGTATACTAGTGTAGTTGCACAGAAGACTGTAAGAGAGTGAAAAGTAAATTCTCTAAGCTCTAAAATAAATGGGATAACTTTGCTTGAGAAGTCATGGCAACATTTTCAAGTTCTGCATTTTCTTTCACTGGCAATAAGAGGAAAATTGTTTCTTCCCATTAGAGCATTTCTATTCTTCCAGGTAATATAAAACACATTGCTGGAATCAATGCACAATTCTCTGGGAAAACAAACATACAAAAATGAACATTTGGGAGTTGCAATAAAATAAATCCTTTTCCAGTAGGTCCAAGGAACCTGAAGGATTTCAGCTGTAAAACTGCAAAACCTGTATCATGTCCAGGACTATGTAAATTTTTCATTATGAGCCCCAGAGGTAGATGACATTTGCTTTAACCTTGAGCTAATGGCAGATAGCGGTTTGAACAGTGAACTGGAAAATGTCCAAGCGATTGTCCTGGGTTAAGCTGAGCTGGGAAGTAGCACAGTCCTGTAGACTGTCCACTGCCCATCGTGGTATGTTAGCAGCTGAAAAAGCAAATTGAATTTTTCAGAACTCATTCACAAGGAGAAGCCTGAACTAAAGAGTATGTTCCTTCCTTTTTAAATGGCAGAACAAAAATGCCTTACTAAAGTGGATACTGTTCAATTCAAAATATCTGAAACTCATTTACCTCCTTTACAGATGATACAAAGATGGCAAACATCAGTGCAATGTAAACAGTATTTCTCACTTTGTTTTATTTCTGATATCTGTGAATTTCTGGCAGTCTAGTTATAATATATTTGTGGTAAACAACTAATCATGTAGACCTATTGCCCTGAAATGGCAACAAGAGGGATGTACTCTTTTCCTTATATTTCCACTGTTGTCATTTATGACAGGAAAATATCTTTATCCCTTAGTGCTTCTTCAATATCAAAGCAAGGTAAGAAGTGCTGGTTTAATCAAAGGAGACCCATGTTTAAACTATGACAGTTCGACCAATATGAGCGTACAAGTTGGCTAAGCATGGGCAGGACAGACACTGCTGAATTGAGGCGAAATTATTTTGAGTTCTGCTATGAGTTTGCACCTTTGAGAGTCAGAGTAACATGATGCATTAGGTGTTAAATCTGTTGTCTTTTGTGGATATAGAAAAATACACCAAAAACCCCCAATCAACTATTCATGCTTGTAGGATCTTTTCTAAGGTTAGAATTAAATTTTGCAATGGATTAGGCACTAAAAAATTCTCTTCTCTTGAATCACAGTTAGTTTTTTAATCAACAGCTTTAGAAGATACTTCAGCTATTACTGCATGCAACACAGATATTATTCTACACGATTAAATTATTTCTTTAACAAGTTGGGTTTTTTATTTCTGGATATTTATTTTGTTAGATTTCACCAGATATAAGCATGCACAGATGTGCGTACAGATGCATGAAATCCAAATTGCTACCTCTCAGTTATGTCAGACTTGGAAATTCTTTTCATACTTATTTTATTCATGATGATTTTGCCTTCAGGTTTTGAAGGTAAAGTACTTCTCTTTAAAAAAATCAGATTAAATATTTCTCAGTGGTGTTAGTAAGCTTTCCTTATGAAGTGGGATCTCTTTGCGTGTCAGGATTTATTTTCCTGGGCAGATTTTTATGCAAAGAGATTTAAATGGATCAGTAGCAGAAATCGTTTTAGAATCATCATCTCCAGAATTATTCTTGTAATCCTTTTCACTTGAACCTGAATGCTCTTATTCAGACAGGTCTAGTTAGACACCTGGATATAATTCAGAAGTAGAAACCCAGTGTCAGTTGACACTTAACTTTCTTTATTGGTAACCCAGAGTGCTTTAAAATTGCAAGAAGAAACCTCATGCTGTTCCTGTAGGAGCTGAGTTGTATAATTACTGTGTAATTTTTTTGCTGTGTAATAGACAATGCTACATTCCTCATGTGCAAAGCTCCTGGCAGTCTTTTCACAAGAGGTGTAAATAGTGAAAATAATTCTGTAAAACAGCTGTATTTAAAAGAAAAAAGTGATATCACAGAACTGAAGAAGGAGCAAAATTTTTCATGTTCTTATCTTTATATTGATCATTTGAGAATTATAAGTCTCCACTGTAAACTCCAACTTTTGAAAGGCAAAAGACCTAGAAAATAAGCCAGTAAACTTAAATCCCAATGGAACTGCTTTTCCTAAATTCTGATGATTTCTCTGTTTTAATGTTTTCAGAACAAAATTCTGGTTCACATGAATAGAAATGCCTCTTTCCTGTAAGAAAATTGCATCATGTTTGATATAATGCTGAAGAAATGAAGGTCCATTTCCATTTGGAAATCTGTCTGTTTCTGTGGTCTGGAGATAAGAGTAGTAATATCACACAGGAGGACATGCCTTTCATGGCAGAGCTGCCCCTGACCTGCTCTGTGGCAAGTGTCATGTTTGTTCACTTGTCTGTGCTAAAACACCTCCTCTGCTGGTAAGAATCTTGAGGTACTCAGTTCATGTCATGCATCCTCTCTTTTGAACAGGATGAAGCAGTACTGTCCAATGAGGTCTGCAGATGACCATATAATGAGAACAGTCATCACCAGATGATTGTAAATATGAAATACATTAGTGGCAGACTTATGGGAACCACCAGAAGGGACTGCCAGTGAAGAGTGAGGCTGGGAAAGCACAGTCTGTTAGGGTCTGCTTCACAGGCTGATTGTTGCACAGCTAAGGCCCTAGCCCTGTGGCTGAGGTGTGAGCCAGCAAAGACCAGTGATCTAGACCAAAACCAAGCTCTAGTGAAGGTTATTATTATCTAGGCTTGGGTTTGGTTTGGAGGAGAAATTGTAGGCCTAGATCTAGACTAGACTATGTTTATGTTGGTTTTAAATCCCTGGTATTGATGAGGGTTCATTCGTAGTGCCTGCCCAGACCAAGCCCCTTGCGTGAGGGATGCATAAAGTTGGATTGCATAAGTGTTTGTCTGGAGACTTTTAGAGGTGTTTGGATTAGGATTGCATTGTATTGATGTTCCTTTTGTAATGCTAGGGCTGACAAGCCTTGGCTAAGGGCTACTGCCAGAAGAGACTGTCTGGCGCTTTCTTTTTGTTCTGGTGGCTGGGGTGTACTTCTGGCTGATTTAGAAATTGTGTGAACCAGGTTTACTTGGGCAGAGTTACTGTTGAAATTAGGGTTTTGGCTACCAATTGTCCAAAAAGTCATAAAATGCATCTCAAAAGTGGATGCTAAATTACACAGAACTCTAGAGCTAGCCAAACAACTGTTGGATCAGCTGCAATCTAGCACTGGCAGAAGGTGCTGATGAGATAAATACATTTGATAACAGTCCAGGTTAGCAAAAGAAAACAAGGTTGGGACTTAGTCTAGACTTCCTGGGACTTGCAAGGGCATGCAGGAGATAATCCAAGTACAAGCAGCCAGCTGGCAGAGAATTTGATGGGCCTTGTCAGTCTAGGACCAGGGTTGGATCAAATGTTACTTTGAACAAGGCGCACACAGTGATTTACTTTGTGGCATGAAATAAATTATTTCAGTACTTGCTTTTAGGCAGTAGCCAAATGATGCAAATTTGCTCTAGCAGCAAAGAACTACTGTTTATGGTTCACATATTGTTGGATATTTGAGGTATTATCGTATTAGGACTTGGAGTGAAGACAGTAAGGTTCTTCTGCGCAATTTAGTTCTGATACTGGCGGAAGTTTCCAAACAGATTATAGCTCATATTTAGAAGAAGGCTTCCTATCAGGTAGGAAGTGGTGAAGAATCTTGGAAGCACTGACAGCTTGGGGTTAAGATAGTGCTCCTGGAAAGAGATAAGATAGATTTAATGCTGAGTGCACAGAAACAAAAACAGTTAAAGTTTAGTTTGAGTGATTCAGCTTTTGTGCAAGCAAGGTCAACTCACTGGAAGACTTTGCTTCATCTAGAAGAGATCAATGGAATATTGTCAATTTGTTGTAAAGCAACAGTACGTCTAGAGATACTTGTCTTCCTGACATCATGGTGGCACACTGCAGATTGGATTTAGCTGGAAGCATGTCTGCATCAGTGACTTTTATCAACCTATATTTGCATTCAATACTTCTTTTCCTAGTAATAGTAATAAAAATCACCCAATCTAATTTCCTGATATCTAATAAACACACTATTTTTTTAATTTATTGGTCAAACTCACAAGTAATGACCCGCCTGAAAAGAGATGCAATCATTAATTATCTTGACTAGATCTTTTGATAAGGTGAAGAAAATTCTTTTTTCTCCTTGTGTTAGGTTGCAATGCAAGATGTAACCAAAACTGTGAATTCTATAATCAGCTGCTAAAACCAGGTGGGGCAGTGTTCATTATCTCTTCTATGACCCATCCATCATAACTCCCTCAGGGTGATATCTTCTGGGCCAGGTGTTAAATTAAACATTAATTAAACTTTAATATTTATTATTATTTAATTACAATTAACGATTATTACACATTAATTAAATTAATGGGCCAGCTGTTAAAACCAGGTGGGACAGTGTTCTTTATCTCTTCCACAACCCATCCTCCCTCCAGGGGGATATCTCCTGTTAATGGGCCAGTGAGTCTCACTGCATGACTGATAAATTCCATCATCCCATTGTGAGATGCTCCACCCAGGGAGAGGAGCCAAGCATTCCTACCTGGATATAATCTGAGACTAGAACATCACAGTCAGCCTTTTTCCACTGGATTCCCAGAGGAAGACCAGACTGTTCTACACCACCACTGGACCTTCAGAGGAAAATTACACCCTTCTGCAGGATCACTGCTTCAACAGAACCACATCTGTCACTCCAGGAAGGCTGCAACCACCATTTAATCAGACTGCTACCAGCACCCTGAACAACAGGGTGTCAGGTTGTATTCTGACTCTGTCAGTGGTTTTTGTACTACTGTATTTTATTTTAATTTTCTTACTAAGTTGTATTTTGTTGGGTTTTTTTTAATTATACACTAGTAAAGAAATGTTATTCCCATATATTTATATGAAATGTTATATCCCATATCTTTGCCTGAGAGCCCCTTAATTTCAAAATTATAATAATTTGGAAGGAGGGGGTTTACATTTTCCATTTCAAGGGGGGCTCCTCCTTCCCTAGCAGACATCTGTGTTTTCAAACCAAGTGTCGTGGTTTTAAAGCAGTAACTAAAAAATTACTTATTTCTTGCTGTGAGATATGGATTAGAACAAGAACAAAACAGGCTTAAAACTTAAAAGGAATAAAGAAAGTTTATTAACAAAACTACAAGAATAAAAACACCAGAATAAACTTCCAGAATACTCTTTTATCCCCCACTACTTGACTATTCCTTTGCACACGTGACAACATAGAGACAAAAAACTTTAGAACTTTGGTGGTTAAAACAGTCCCAATTCCTGCTACAGTCTTTTCATCAGTCTTTGTAGAGAAACAGGAGTCCCCTTCTGCTAATCTATGGAGTTTCTCACGAGAAAACTATTTCTGTTATAGCCTTCTATTTCCTTGATGCCAGCTGCCCGGAAATCTGTCATCAGTTCTCTCCTCCCATTTCACATCACTCTGAGGTGTGTATGGGCCATGAGTTTAGGGATGTCATTTTAAGGATGAGTTATTCAAAGGCAAAAGATCCCTTCATCTGTTTCTGTGAGCTTCTCTGGAAACAGTTTTCTCATTGCCCTCAAAGCCTCAAATCTTCGTTCAACTCTGTTCCAGCACCTCACTGTATCACAATTACTCTCTGTTTTGCTCAAAATCCACTTTGAACACTCCATTCCTCCCAATATACTCTGTCATGAATTTAAGGAGTCTTTTTAAACTATTGTCCATCTCCATAGCTTTAACAGAAAGCTATTTCAGCTTGTAAAGCATCTCCTTATTCTCTCTTCCCCATTTAAAACTTAACTCTTTTTCTCACTGTTTTTGGTGGTTTTATGATGTCTTCTTCATGTTGATTGTCTCTCGCTCTGTCTTTCTGGGAAAAAGGAGTAATCTGTACATTTTATCCAGGTAGTAAAAGAATTAAAGCCTTAGGAAAGCTGCAAGAGTTCATGGTGTCAGGTTTCAGTCCAGCAGCAGAAACTACAAACTAAGCCAGGCTGGCCGGCTCCGTTTCCTTTCCTCCCACCTCCCTGCCTTCCACCTCCATCCTCTGCGGGCTTGTCCGGCCTTAGAAGTTTGGGGGGGGGGGGGGGGGGGGGGGGGGGGGGGGAGGGAGAGAAGCCAAGACAGAGCCTTGTTACCTTCTCAGAAGCCGGAAACCAAAGAGAACAAGAGAGCTCTGACTTTAGATCTTAAGGGGGTGTTCACAAGTTGAATTCACTTCTTAATGGTCAAAACTGCTGTCAATTCTTAGAAATGACTGATAATTGGTCAGGAGAAAAGACTCCCATCAGCCACCAGCAGCTTCAACTTCCTTAGCTCCCAAAGCTATCTTAAAGGTAAAGCTACCCCATGACACCAAGTCACTCCTATTTTGGCAAACAAGGTGAAATGTATGGAAAACCATTAACTACACCTTTTCAAAATAATGTACAGTTTTTATTTCATATCCTTTTGTTCTGTTCAATATAAGTTATTTTAATTAATAATATGTAGAACATGATCATTGTCCTAATCAATACATTTCATCTTTAAGCCATGCCAAGATTTCTATAATGAATGATACACTGTGTAAAATAAGAAATGCATCTCATTGTTCAAACCTTGATGCAATACTTTCACTGATTCCTTCTGGTTTTCCCACCCTGAGAAATATGACGTTATTACTACTGTCTAGCTCCTTTCTCCTTCACTTCTGCATTTGATACCTTTCATCATCATTTGCCTCTTTCCTAGTGTCAAAATAGACTCAAATGATGGTATGGGTTATAAGACGCTTCAAGGATTCTCTAGTTCCAACTCTGCTGTCATGGCTAGAGATAACTTCTACTAGATCAACTTACTCAAAGCTATATCTAGCCTGGTCTTGAACATTTCCAAGGATGGAGCATCCACAATCTCTCTGGACAATACTTTACAGTGTCCAACCATACACAAAATAATTTCTTCCTAATATCTAAACTAAATCTACCCTCTTCCAGATTAAAACAAATATCCTTCATCCTGTCACTACATGCCCTTGTCAAAAGCCTCTCTCTAGCTCTCTTGAAGCCTCCTTTAGGTTCTGAAAGGCTGCTGTAAGGTGTACTTAGAGTAAATTCCCCATGCTGAACTACCTCTACTGTCTTGATGCCTTAAGAACCTAAAAATGAAACAACACACACTTTCATGATAATATTAGTACAGGAGATATGAAGGCTGGTCTTTATTGGAGGCCTTCAGGGGTAAATATGGAAAATGTCCACAAAAGCCCACCCACACAAGGTGAATACAGATTTATAAGTTTAGCAAATCAGCATATTTAACAAACATCACAAATTAGGAGCACAAGTGGTGAAGCAATTCATCCCCTACTTCAAGCCCCTTGTAAATCCTCCCCTGTCCAATAGGCCAGGGGAGGATTTTGTTCATGAAAATGTGTCTCAAAGAACTGGTTTTTAGCCTTGGTTCCCAGAAAGAGCCAAGATAAGGTGGAGGCTTTGTCTTTCTGCCTCGGAAGATACTGAAGCTAAACTGCAATAATAAGCTACAAAAGTACAAGTATGTGTGTAAAGAATACAAAGAATTTTTTAACATAAAAGACAAAATTCTTTAGACATCGGTCTTAGCTTTTTCTCATAAGAAAGGTGCTCCAGCCCACTGGTCATCTTCATGTACCTCCTCTAGAATCACTCCAACAGATTGGTGCCCCTCCTATGTCTTACTCTATTTACTTTTTTTATCAAAGATGATGCATAAAAAGTTTCTCCTTATTTCCCTTCTCTGTTCTTTTCCTCGTTTCACTGTGATTATACAGTCATAATTTTTAAAAATACACATAAGCATACAATTTGTGGCTAGCGTTTAATTACATAGATGTATATTTTGAAAGAATAAATTTCCTATAAATAGATCCATAGTTTAATAAAATGTAATAAAATTTTTAATATCTATTTTTTATAAATAGGTAACTGTACATAAATATATATGTTGAAAAAGAGTGAACTTACACTCTACAATTACATGAAAGGAAGTTGTAATGAGATGGGTGTCAGTATCTTCTCCTAGGTAACAAGTAATAGAATAAAAGAAATGGCCTAAAATTGTGCCAGAGGAGCTTTAGATTGAATACTAGAAAAAATTTCATCACCAAAAGGCTGATTAAGCATTCGAACAGGCTGCCTAGGCAAGCAGTAGAATTACCAACCCTGGAAGTGTTCAAAAACTGAGCAGATGTGGTGCTTTGAGATGATGGAATAGTGGTGAACTTGTCAGTGTCAAGTTAGTGGTTGGACTGGATGATTTTAGAGGTCTTTTCCAACCTTAGTAATTTTACGATTCTATACACATAATAATCAGGATAAATGGATTCTACCTGGCTGTGTACTTATCTCTCCTTTTTTCTTCCTTTCACAAAATTCTATTGATGATTTTAACTGATGCTTCACAATGAGCTGATATTTTCTGAGGAATATCTAAAACAACCCTATAACCATTCTGAATAGTAAAAGCTAATGTGGACAACAGTTTTGTATGTAAATAGCATATATAATTAATTTCGGCTTCCCATAGGCATTATTTTTTTTTTTTTTACAGAACTCAAATTTTAGTCCATCAAAAATTTGAGTGCTTTCCCAGAAGGTTTCAATGCACCACTCATAAGCTTTTTCATTAGCAAACTTGGTTACCTCATGGTTGGCCCTTTATCTTGCTCATCTGTGCATTTGCCTAACAGCTCGTGCTGTAGCACATATCCCTGAGGATTCCACAGTCCTTCATCCATTGCAAAAGCACATTATTGGACCATTATTTGTTACCCAGTCATCAGTTCATGGAAGGATTTTCTAGGAGGATCTGTCTAGGACCTCTGATGAGGGACCTAGGAAAAAAAAGTAGAATAATAAAACTTTTTTTTTTTTTTTTTTTTTACAAAGCAGACCAGACTGCTTAAAAAAATTACTTTTCTCAGGGTACTCTTGAAATTCTGTTCAATTTTTACATTTGATCTACTCACCCAATAACTGAGCTAGAAGATACTGGACTGAAATTTTGCTCCTTAGTCATGAAGCACCTTCTGAAAACTGTTACCAATTTCTACCTATATTTATGTGTTTTAATCTGTAGTTTATGCATGTAAGAAGACTAAATATGATCATATTTGATTTCGATTTGTGATTCCTGTGCTCAACCAGCACATCATTTGAAACTACTAGGTGGATGTTCTTTGGATCTAAAAATGTTACCATTAATTTTACATACTTTTTTAAAATACTGCTGCTCTGAAATGTACTGGCGGGTCTTAAGGCAGAAGAGACAGTTTCTTAGATATGTAATTTTCTATTCTCTGACAAAATGCTATTTGTAATTTTTTCTTTTCTTATTCTGTAAGTGACTCAAAAATCAGTCACTTTTTAGTACTATGAAGACTTTGTGCCAACCTTGTTCAGTTTTCACTATTTTAACAATTTTTGTGTGTGGCAAAAAACACCCTTTCAATTCGTTAACTTTATTTTTATACAGTATCTATGCACAATAGCATCCTCTTTTTACACTGATTTCTTAGATATTGCCATTAATAAATTAAGGTTAGTAAATATTCCGCAGTGACGATAAAGGTGGCTTCTTTAAAGGTGAATTCTCCTACCATGGAAGCATGTTGATGGTGGTGAAATGGTATTTCCACAATGTCTGGGATGTTGGTATCACAACAGAGATACAGTACATCTGGTTTTGGTGTATTTGTGGTTGCCTTTGGTTCCATGGAACGATTTTGGTCTTCTCATCTGAGAAACAGCCATATTTGTTGTACTTATTTTTGGATTCTCTATAGGTAGTTAATTGTTATAGCTGCTATTGCACGTTCCATTACTGCCAGCTATACTAGCCAATCCACTGCAGTGATTTTCTCTTTTTTATTTCTTTTGGGCAGAATAATGGAACAGGAAAAATATTTGAACCTTCTAGTTTTCTATTTTGGCTTTGTGAGAGAATTAATCTAAAGGCTTTTTAACGCACTCATCACCTAAAGGAATACTGTTTAATCCAAGACTGGGACAGGGTGAGCAAGTTCAATTCAGAAATACTTTGTAAAATATGTAAATGAGTGATAAGGTAATTTCAGAATTATTTTTCTGGCTGATATTGACAAGCAACAGATGGAGCTGACTTTTATAAAACACAGCCCTAAAATCAAGTTGATCCAACACAGGACAATCACAATCAGGGGACATGAATGCAGAAGTGGACAGTAGACCTTGAGGGTAGAGGTCCTTTCAGCATTCCAAAGAATGACAAATCAAACTCAGAGGCCAAACAGGTGTAGTCCTGTCTTAAAACATATACTTGAAAGCCTTCAGTATCTCTCATTATTTACATTTTATGTTTATTATGTTATGTTTATTATGTTTAAGTTTATTATTTACCTTTTATGTTATATTCTATTTCCTTTAAGAACAAATTATTAGCAGCAACAAATCTCTTGTACATCCTGCTTTATTTTTCAGTGCAAAATATCACTACATACAACCAGCAAATTGAAGCGCTCTAGGCAGAATATTTTTTATACTGACATGAGAAGCACAGACTTATATTTATCAGATTTCTCATTAGTTACTTTCATTAGTATCAATCTGATGATTTCATATTTGGAACTTGTAGAAAGCATTCAGAATCAGAATAATAATATGGGAGAACCCATTAAAACTTTTCTAATAGGCATGGTGCTAGTTTGTAGTAGACCAGATCAAACTGTGTAAGACAAAGCACTTCCAGAGGAGGACAACAAAACTGGTGAAGGGCCTAGAGAGTAAGTCCTATAAGGAATGGCTGAGGGAGCTGGGGGTGTTTAGTCTGGAGAGGAGGAGGCTCAGGGGTGACCTTATCACTCTCTATGACTGCCTGACAGTTGTAGGCAGGTGAGGGTCAGTCTCTTCTCCCAGGCAACCACTGACAGAACAAGAGGACAGTCTTAAGCTGTGCCAGGGGAGGTCCAGGTTGAACTGCAAGAAGAACTTCATTGGGACAGTGGTCAGGCATTGAAATCGTCTGCCCAGAGAGGTGGTGGACACATCTCTGGAAATAGTCTAGAAATAACTTGACATGGTACTTAGTGCTATGGTTTCGTTGACATGGTGGTGTTTGGTCAAATGTTGGAATTCATGATCTAGGAAGTCTTTCCAGCCTTCATGATACTGTGATTCTGAGGTACAAAATAATAATTCCCTTTCTCTTCCCATTTTGGAACACATACACACAAGAAAGAAATGGTGTCTTTCCTCTTCACCTCCCCCCAGCTGCATAAAATGAGAACATTTTATTGAATACACTTTTCATGGCTTAGCTCTACAAGTAACATTAATAATTTCTTGGTTATGACTGCTGGTTATAAAGAGCTGATTAAATTTTCAAACTGTCCAAGTAAACTACTGTGGTTTTGTAGGTCAGGCCATATGCTCTTCAGTGAACAAAAAGAAATGGTTCATGCATACATTGCCAAAATCAAGCAAGAAATGATTGGTCTTTTTGGAACTTTACTTCTTCAGTTTTATGTGAACTAATCAAATTTTGGAGCTATAGGAAAAGCCAACAAAGTGCAAAGATAAAGTCATGTGTTGCAGTCTCTTGTTCATAGAGCAGATCAGAATATCTCAAAAAGATTACACACCTTTTGTGTATTGTGTGTAAAAAGAAAATTTTTATTTTCTTGTTTTCATTTGACTTTCTGTGACATCTCCAAACCAAACCTGCATTTTGTCAACTCCAAACTTCGCCTGAGCAACAGTTTGTGCTTCTCTTACATCATCCTAGGGAGGCATTAACAAAATCAGTGTAAAAACAGTCTAAAAGAGATTATTTTTTTACAAGGTCTTTCAAAAGTGAAAAAGCTGTCTCTATTGATAGTGACTGTCAGCTAACCAGTGGATATTCTGAGGACTCTAGTTTTAACCAGTTCCATAGATGACTGTTGTTATTCTTTAGGATCGACAGCCGGCTGAACGTGAGCCAGAAGTGTGCCCTAGTGGCCAAGAAGGCCAGCAGCATCCTGGCCTTTATCAGGAATAGTGTGGCCAGCAGGAGTAAGGAGGTCATTCTTCCCCTGTACTGGGCACTGGGGAGGCCGCACCTATGAAAACCAGCTGAGAGAGCTGGGGCTGCCTGAAAGGAGGGTGTAGCCAGGTGGGGGTCGGCCTCTTCTGACAGGCAAGTTGTGACAGAATGAGAGGACACAGTCTTAAGCTGCTCCAGGGGAAGTTTAGGCTAGACATTAGGAAAAAATTCTTCACTAAAAGAGTGGTTGTGCACTGGAATTGTCCACCCAGGTTGGTGATGTAGGTACTGCTTGTGGAGGTATTTAAAAAAAGACTGGATGTGGCACTCAGTGCCATGATTTAGTTGATGAGGAGGTTTTAGGTCATAGTTTGGACTTGATGATCTCAAAGGTGTTTTCCAACCTAGTTCATTCTGTGATTCTATGAAAGTGGTAAGAGCTGCTCTGATGTTAGGAATGCTCTAAATTCCCCTGAAAGTTAAAGAAAGGAAGGATGATATCTAGGGAGTTTCCATGCAGAAATGCAGGGATGAATGCTCTACAAGATCTGGGTACTTCTGACTTCATCTATTAATAAGTTTAGATAGGATTTTATTTGCAAGTATAATGATCAGTTTCCATTTTTCTAGGTCATTTACCTAAGTGTGTGCAAAACCCATTGTTAGTTGGAGGACTAGCTTAAGGTTCTCAGGTGATGACCATCTCTGGATCTTTGGCATTTCTCATAGCTACAAGGGTGTTGCTAATACTGCAAGGGTAAAAAATGTCATCATATTATTGAGCTGAATATTTCAATGTGTAGGAGTTGGTCCTGTGCAGTCAAACCACAACATTTCTTACAGTATTTAGCTATCAAGTCTCACCCTGCATTTTTCAGGGCTCAAGTGATGTTTTCAAGTCAGTAATGTTTTTTACTGGATAAAGATCTTAGCTTTAACAAACAGTCAAACAAAATCAAGAAGTTTTTACTACGTGGAATCACCATTTATTGTTCCTCTTCTGCTTACAATACTCCTCAAAAATACATAATACTATGTATGCTTCTTTTATTTGCTTGTTTTGTATCATTTGAGCTTATGACTGTGGCTCATTGTTATTCTTTCCCACCTATGAGAAAGCCATTTATCATGGCTGTAAGAGTGACTTCCACATTAAGCTGGAAAAGATGGTACATCTGTCTTTTCTCTGTGTCGAAGCAGACAGATAACTCCAGACATGAAGGAACAGTCTGCAGAGAGAGTAACTCTTCTTTTTTCCTGATTTTTTTTTTCCAATGTAAACTCCTTTTTTCCTCCCCTTCCTTTTATAGTAGCCCATGTATGTTCTTTTGGTCTGTTCTTCATGATTCACTGCAGACTGTACTGCTGAGTAGGTCTGAGTTCAGGAATCACTGATGATCCTTAAAAGACAGAGAGTAAAAGCAGAATTCTCCCCAGAGGATGCCTTTCCTGCACATTGAGATCAGAGACTTCCCCAGATGGCTTCCAGCACAACCGAACATTTTTCCCAGGAGTGCCTGAGGCTTTCATGAGCCCGGAAAGACCCTTCTGAAGTGTGTAATTAATGCACCATCCCCACACAAGGAATTAGGTGTCCTGTTTCTGACACACACATTCAAACAATACTGATCTGTGCAAAAGGCCTCCCATTTGCTGAAGCCGTTGTATTGCTACAGCTGGTTTGGGTTTTTTTCCTTTTGTGAATTGACATCACTGTTTAATTAGGAAAGGGCAGCTTTAGTCTCAGTGGACCAGACCTCATACATCAGTATTCTTGCCCTCCCCCTGTTCTTCAATATATATATTGATTTGTAATCATGTTCCTGCTGTCCATCTGCAGGGGAAAACAAACAACCCAAGTTACAAAGTTCATCTCAATTTGTCCTATTTTTGCTTCTGTTTTGCCATTCTTTGACAGTATCTCTTGGTGTTTGGAAAAAGAGAATAATAAGGGGAAAATGGTGTTTCCAAAACTAGGATATTCATTTGAAACATGAAAGAGAAAAAAGGAAAAGGAGGCAGTGGTTAAACAGTTTAAGCTGTCTGAAAAAAAAAAGGAGGAGGATTGCTCCTGGGAGCAGCAGTACTGCCTTGGAGAAGGGTCCATATTTTCTAGTTGTGATTTGGCAGTTTTCTCTACTGTGATAGCATCATGCCACTGATGCAGAGATGCTCAAGCAGCACTGAAACACTGTGTCCTAGGACAAATAATCAAATAGGAGAGGTTTTTAGTAGCAGATTTTTGCTCTTCCCTTGCCAGCTGTTCATGAAGAGGCATAGAGATAAGGACAAAGGTTAACCTGCTGAGATTTTGAAGTCCTCATAAGTGTATTAATCAGCACAGATATCAAACAGGAAGGATTTTTTTTTACTGGGCTGGGTGCAAGTAGTGCTGCTTTACCAGCGTGAAGGTCTCTTGTATTGCAATCCTTGCACTACAAACTCTTGCTTATGTGAAACATCCATTCAGCACACCTGAAAGTATAGTACTGAAAGTATGCCAGCTTTTAAACTCAGGTGGCTCATAGGCTCTAAAGACAGTTTTGCAGACATGCACTTAGCCCCAGCCTGGATTCCATGCCTATGTCTGAAAAAATCATTTTTACAAGCTAAATAAATTTAGCAGAAGAACAAACTTCATAATAATGACAGTGCCAGAAAGGAGAATGAAATAAAGACCTCACCTCAAGAAAAAATTGTTGAATTAAAGTTTTTATACTGCTTATTATTTTTCATAGTGCAGCCTCCCATATTTACTCTATCAAGTGTATTATAACTGGCAAGAGAATGTTTTTTGGGAAATATTAAAGATCTAAAATCTATGTCCATGTGTCAGGGACAGTAGATGGTGGAAGGTGATTTTCTGATTCATTAACCATCTATCCCTGTTCTCTGTCCCTATAAGATTATTCAGTAGCACTAATCATACATTTGCCATGCAGTCATTATTTCAGAATGTGGTCTCAAAATGGTGATTGGTTATGCCCAGAAATTTATTTGATTATGTTTTGAACCCAAGATTTTACCACCAATCAATGCTTTTTGTATTTAGTTTTCATATTGCAAAATATTCATGAAGCTTCAAGGTGTCTCCAATCTGCAAGATCCTTGTGGTGGAATACTACTTCCCAGCATTTGTGTTAGGTTCACTCTTTGATATAACCTCTTTTTCAGATCCATTATGCTGGTGCTGCTGACAGTTCAGTCCAGTTCATCTTCTACCAGCCTATCATTCATAGATGGAGGGAAACTGATTTTTTTCCTTGTTCAGCATCCTGTGGTGGAGGTAATGAATTATCACTGTGTTTCAGAAGCTGTCATCTGCATACATGACCTGTCCCAGCTGCTGTCCTGAGTTTTGGACCTTAAAAATGGGCAAAATCTGAAAATTTAAATAGTTACAACTAAATGAAGGGAAGGATTTAGCAATGTGGTAGTGGTAGTAGTCTGTAGATTTTCAGCATTGTGGCAGACTCTGTAGATAAAGTACATCTTGATAGCTCCATATCTGCATTTAATGATACAGCTGTCAAACATAAGGGTTGATGGGATTTGGGCCTGGTTTTGGTAAAACAAGATGTCTCCATTCATCTCTGTTCCTACCAGCAAGTTTATTCTCTATGCTGAAACTAAGGACACAATTCTTGGTGACTAAGAAACCTCAGCCTTTGTTTTTCCTTTGTTTTTTTCTAGACTTCTGAATTTTTGTTTGACCATACTGGTTATCTTTTGTTTCCTACTACATGTAATTTACATTGCTGTTTTCAATCTGGCCTGTAAAACCACAGCTGTTATGTCCGAAGGCACTGAAGCAAGCTGAAATTAGTTTTCTTTTTCCAAACCAGAACTTAGATACATTTCAGAGCCAGACAGGAAGAACATCATATCTCATATTATTTATTCCTCTGTGTATCACAGGTTATCAGCTGACATCTGCTGAGTGCTTTGATCTGAGAAGCAATCGGGTAGTAGCAGATCAATACTGTCACTACTACCCTGAAAATATCAAGCCAAAGCCTAAACTTCAAGAGTGTAATCTGGATCCTTGTCCTGCAAGGTCAGTTGGCTTTCATTTTAAAGGAGACTGAGCTCTAAATGAGTAAAATAAAATAGGAAAATATTCTGTTGCTATTTCTCACAGTGCCATTTATCCTATATAATTAAAACTCTCTCTCATTCTAAGAATGTACATTACATTCACCCCTATTTCACACGAAAGTAGCAAAGACTGATTTGAAATGGTTGTTTCTTCCCCTCAGAATGTATTTTGCCTCATAAAGTGTTACCAGGTATGAGAAAACAATTTGTCCATGATACCATCCCCATGATCAATACATGTCTCTTAAGTGTTAGTGAGATGGAAAAAATTCTTTCTGCTTGAAAATTATTGTCATCACAATTAGATGAACTATTTTTATGTTTGGGTTTTTTTTTTTAATTTTCTCCGTAATAAAAAGCCTACTTGCATTTATGGCAGCTTGTAAAATGTAATCAGTGATTTTCTTCTAGTAAACAATGTCCTTTGGCCCTGTGTGAAAGTCTCATCTCTGCTGCCCCACAGAATCATGGAATGGGTCAGGTTGGATGGGGCCACAGTAGGTCATCTGGTCCAACCTCCCTACTTAAGCAGGATCATCCCAGAACACATGGCACAGGATCATGTTCAGATGATTCTTGAATGTACCCAGTGAGAGAGACTCCACACCCTCTCTGTTCAATCTGTGCTGGTTCACTGGCACTGCTCAGTAAAGACATTCTTCATCATATTAATATAACACACTTCCTGTGCGTTCTTCCTCAGAAGATTACCAGTAAAAATAGTAAGATCAGATAGCCAGATTTTTCTTGTATACGAAAAGAAGGAAAAAAAAAAAAAAAAAGAAAGAAAACCACTAAAAAGACCAATCCTTTTTTGCACTGATTGCCCTGAAATTCAATGGGAGTCCATCTGCAGCCACTCAGTAAGCAGCAAGCTTTTATTTGTGCAATCTAAATCTTTTGGTCCCCTTGTGTGGCTTTGCTAAAAGATGGTTAAGCAGAGCCCAGAAGGCATGACAAGGATTTCCTAAAGCCATTTTATCACCAGCTCCTTTCCCTCTAGGCTAGTTTCTTACCAAGTTTGTGAAAGTAAATTCAAGCAAGCATCACCTAAGAAGTTGCTGTGTCACTTGAGGTTGTCAAAGAAAAAAGATGAGAAAAATGAGATAAATGAGAATGAGATACTTATCTACTAATGAGAAAAAGGATACTTAAGAAACCAGTGGGGCTATGTATCCACCTGGCTGAGGCTGGTTGCTGCCTGAACCAGGTGTACCAGCTTTAGAGTAGCTAGGCGTTATCAGAGCAAAACAAATCACACTAAGGCAAAGATAGATTTCACTTATACAAAGTTTTACAATGAAGTCCACTGACCTTTTCTGGAGCTAACACCCAGATTTCTTCAGTGTCACTGATGACACCTTTACCCAGAGGGTATGGCAGCTTATATGCCTTGTACAAGAACATTTTGTAAGAGACAGATGTCTGTAGAGGCCAGGTGTGATCAGGTAGAAGGCACAAACATGAATGTTTATTTTTAAGCATGCTGTTCTGGGTCAAATATAATTTGCCTCTGGAATTTGTGTCCTGGATATTTTCCATGCTTTTCTCAATGATTTTAATTCTCAAATGGTGATGCAGATGACTGCATCCCATACATGGGAGGAAAGAGAAAAAAAAAGTAACAGCTGGGCAGATGTCATAAAGCAATTTTGTTTTATATAAGACATAACAAGGCAAAGTTGTTGATATAAAGACCCTGAGGGGAAGGAGAGTCATTTAGAAATACAGCTATGCCATCCCAGGGGAACTGGCTTTTTGGAAACATCTTCACAGTATGCCAGATTTCAAATTACTATTTTCAAAAGTGCCTTTGTAAAAAATTCAAGAATCAACAACAAAAAAACAGAGGAAATCTGTGGCAACTTCTGGATTCCTAATGATTTCTTAAAGTCAGGAAGAGGGTAGGTGAAGCAGAAACATGGGGTCAGAAGCATGGATAAGGAGGGCGTCTTGGCTCTGCAGTGTCTTTGCATTGTGGAAGTTTCTCTGCTCCACCAGTATAAAACTAAGAATTTTTCCTGGCGAACCCAGTTCCAGTGAGGCATAGCTGATTAGTGGTTGCTGACTGTTCCTATGGTGTGTTAATGAATGCTGCAGAAAATAATCGTTGAAGACCATAGTGGCACTGAATAAAGGAACTGAGAGTGGTTGCTTACAACCACTTAAGTAGGTTAAAGAGCTACTTAAGTTGCTTAAGTAGGAGAGTTTACACTAAAATTTTCAGCAAAGTGTAAGCTGAAGGAAAAGTTTAAATGAATAACACAAGTATTGTGTGAGCCTCTTTAGGTTTAGTGCATAAAAATATTTTACTTTACTGTGCTTACTATGGCAATATGTAAGCTGTATTGCTGGCATCAAGAATAGCAAAAAAGCTTAGTCTCAATAAACATGGGAAAGTGTGGTTATTTACCAAGCACATATAATTTATACATACTCATTTTCCAGGTTAAGTAGAGGCAGGCACGTTTACCGTTCATCCAAGTCAGACCAGTAATTCATGTCTCACAGAATATGTCATACAAGATCACACTAGGTGCCTTTTAATCCCTACATATCAATGCTCTATTCTGCCTCTCTTACCAAACCTGTTTTGGATCCACCTCATGCCTTACAAAGTAAAAAGGAGAGATCTGTTTGTTTATAGCCCATTATGTTTTTACAGCAGTCTGCCTTTGACTGGCAAAAAATAAGTCTATATGCATGTTATCTACTGATGTAAACAGCAGCCAGTTCAATCTAGTCCACTCCCCTTCTATGTGGCAAAACCCAACATTAGTATTTCACCTATTTAATTAAGTGAAAATCTTTTAACTACCCAAAACTTCCCAAAACTTCACAAACTGGAAGGTATTTTTCACTTTCAGCTTTATCATCCTTTCTAGTATATTTTAATAAAAAAGGAATGGGTATTTTTTTCCTTCTTAGAGAAAAGGTTTGTTCAGATTTGACTTAACTTCATGTGCTAAACACTTACATAGGACAATTCTAAGATGCTATAAACAGAAGATGCATTTGCTTCATAATGCCAAGGCTTCTCCCCAAAAAGCAATTTTGACAAATGTGAAAAAGGCTGCTGCCCCAGTAACCATTTGCTTGCTCACCAGCATACTCTCAGTATTTCCGTTTCATCTTCAGCTTTTAGGTGCCATTCCCAGCCATGCCATTCTGCATTTTTACCAGTCTCCCATATTTTTTGCCTGTTGCTGCTACATGTTAATGTGGGAGTTTCTGAGAATGTTTTCACCAAGATATTTCAAAGTTGTATGAAGATTTCTAAAGGCAGCTTCAACAAAGATTCTAAATGCATAAAGCAACTGTCTAAAAAAATTCTTATTAGCAAGTCTCTAGTATATTTTTTTTTTAAATTTTAACATTTTTAACTTTTTTTTTAACATTCTGGAGTTTGCCTAGAATTTTATCTGCAAGCCTGTCTCTAGAAATATTACTTACACCTGTGGAAAGTTTTGGGGAAAATCTCTCATTCTAGCAAGGTTTTTCAGCATCCAGAGACTTGAAAGAACTCTCAGATATACTCTATTTATGGAGTCCTCCAGCAAAACTAAAAACTCCTCTTCCTGCTTGTCAGAGTTTTCTTTTAGCATTCTCATTTATTTATTTACCATCCATACTAGGTGGTGGCAGAGATGGGTATTACCAAAAAGAAATTTAAAATTAAATTTAAATTTTAATAAAATTATGGTCCTTAGTTGTTAATTTTCGGCTAACCTGACAAGAGCACTGAAGTACAGAAAGCATACAAAAGACACCAGGGTGTTATGACCATTCAGGGTGATTCAAAGTAGTGAGAAGTCCATAATATACTTGACAATGTGAAAGTGGAGTTGTAGATGAAAATGTAGCTGGTAGAAATGGCAATGTTCTGGTAGTAATAATCAGGGTAGCCTGAGCTCAAGAGCAGGATAAAGATGGGCAGCAGATAATTCTAATGCCTAAAGAGATACCTTTCTTCTTAAAACAAGCAGTTGAAACCTTAGATTTTTGGACAGGGCAAAATTAATCAAAATCAATCTAGAAAATAACTTTGTCAGAATAGGCAAGGGGGCTGGGCCAGGAAGTACTTGTTAAGCACTTAAAAGATGGGAATAGCAGAGCAAATTTGGCTCTAAGGGGACAATACATATTAATGGAACACAAAAAGAAAGGCAGAAAGGGGCTCCCAGTATGCTTCTGATAACAAGCTGTAAGCTGGGAATATCATGTATTGTATGGGCATCAAATGTCTGCCCAATATGAAGTTACAGGAAAATTAGTCTATTTTAAGTCCTAGAAGACACCAAAATTGCAGCATGTAAATGGTCATTTACAGAGATTTTCACTGGACATTCAGTTGTTAACATTTAGTAAGTGTTAACTACTTACCAGCTTATTCCCTCTTTGTATCAAACACTACTCATCCAAACCACCAAAAAATATTGAACTGAATAAAAAAAAAAGGCGATGTTTAGAAGCATTACAATCATGCTACTAGAAGGAATTACTTTTTTTGCTTTTGACTGGAAACACTTCTTTCGAGCACTGTGAAGAGATTGGTTTTTAGCAATGATAATTAAGCCATATGTTGCTTAGAATTTAAAATCTCTGCACCATAAAAGAGACTTTTTTTATAAAGGTAAGATTTGTCATGCCAAACAGACATTCTGTTTAAAGCAAGGCGTTTTTTTGGAGGCTGACACAAAAGGATGGCTTTCTCAGTAGTGTTTTTCATTCATAAGTAGGTTTTTAAAGTATCCACTGACATGTCTTTTTTAAATGTTTAAGCAGCAGACACTGGAATTTGCCGATCTGTAAAGTACTAAGCATATAAAAGGACATATAAATACAACATAAATGGTAGTTCTTCAAGATTCACATTGATAACATCCAGAAACCAGAAAGGTAACTCATACTGGTAGCACAACTGAGATTTACCCTTTCACTGCCTGCAAATGTAGGCCCTGAAACCAATGTTGCCTGTACCTGTGGTATTACTGTCATCTACCCCAGCTCTGAAGGGAAAAAGTAGATTCACAGAATACATGGGAGGCATTAACAGATACCGTCTCTTTGAGAACCTCATTAACTCTTTCTCAAAACAGAAAGTGTTCTTGTAGCACAAGGAGATGATGTCACAGTGTGGCATAAACCTCCATAAAAATCGTCTTTAGAGATCCCTCAAGTGCAGTATCACACATCACCTTAGTGTCAGGATTTGAAGTGTTCAAGTGCAGTCTTTTGCATGAGATTGTTATCTGCCCAGCGATAATTATGGCTTTCACAGAAATGCTAAACTATTGTCTTTTGAGGTGAGCGCTTTCATGTCTTCCAGCACAGCCAGACCAAGCTACTTTAACATTTCATTATTATTTGTTCACTGCAAATAATGTCTTAAACATATTCCGTTGCTTAAATGGTACAGTCCCTGCCATGCAGATCATTTACTCTCAGGTCTGATAGATTTCAATGAAGGCTTAAATCTTCACGTGTGAGTCCACATCAGGAAAGAGGTGTGATGGCTGCAGCCACCCAGGAGCATGGGCAGCCTTGCAGCTCTGAGTATGACACTCCCAGCAAAACAGAGCCCTCAGCAGAAGTGAAGGCTGTGAGCCAGAGGCAGGTGAGCATCCTGCAGAGGCTGGGCAGTGGCACAGCAAGGCTGTAGGATACCATCACAGGAGAGGCAGGTTGTCCCCATGTGGGCCACACCATCCTGAGGCACTTTGGCAGCAGATGTCCTTTCTCTCTGCTGGCTTCTCTCTCAGTTGTAGCATCCATGTCCCTGCCTGGCTCAAGAGGTTCCTGAGACCTGTTCCAGGACCTAAGACTTGTCAGCATGCAGGAGAGAAAGCTGGAAGGGGATGGTCTTGTCAGAAAGACTGAGTCATCAGGGAGGTAGAGGAGAAACACACTTGAGCTAGTCGTCTGTCGGCTAAATCAGGCTAAGGACGAGAAGGAGCAACTCCGGAGGAGTTGACAAAACATGTCTTCCAAAGGAGTGCAGCTGAGGAAACTCATCCCAGAGGAAGGCTGAATGTTTGCAGAGATGGCAGATCTGATTGCAGCACTCTCTTCTCTGGCACGTGCAGCTCCCATTCCAACCACACACGTGCCTTGGAATAGCAACAGTGTTGAGACTGCCAGCCCTCAGGAGGAAAAAAAAAAACAATGTGCAGAATATATGACAGGACTTGTTGGTCTGAAAGGCCTGGGAGATTGCAGACATATGGGACAGAATAGCTCTGCAAAATAATTTGCTTTGTGCTCCTGCTCCTGCTCCTGCCAAATCTCTTGATGTTTTGTGAATGAGTCCTGTTAGATACTCACACATACTTCAGTGAAGGAATTATTATTTCCTCTGCTCATTTAGCACACCATCCCCTTTGCATTGAATGGAGATGTGCAATAAATAAATCCTATAAAGTAGATCTCTTCCATCTTGTTTATAGGAGTATGATAGACTGATAGATTCATAGAATTTAAACCACTATGTCCCATCAAAAAATAAGAATACACCAAAGTAATCTCTTAAGATATTTTTTAAGTGTTAACTTAGTCTCAGGGTTTTCTTTATGGAACACATGCAAAAAAACCCCACGCAAGACTAGCTAGAAAAGTGCAGATTTCATTAATAATAGGATGACCATCTGCTTTTCTGTTTTAAGACAATTCTTTTTTAAAATCATAAATTAAACCATTGTGTACTATTATGGGGGTCTTTTTCCTTGCTATGGCTTTATAGCTGTGATTCATTTTCTTGTAGTTACAGAATGAGAGCCTTTGGCAACGCCTCACGTAGGCACAAAGACAGTGTCAATAAGTCTGTGGAGCTCAATTCTGTTTACAGAAATGCAATTTTTGCATGCAAATTCTTTCAAGGGCCAAACCTTTCCAGTTACAATATTAACCTAGTGCTTTGTAAATGTTATTTAATATTCATAACACTGTGTGACTGTGGTACAGTTATTTCTATCTGAACAGTCTTGGAAGTAACACATTCTAAAGCATGTAGACCTGGATTATGCATAGATATCATGTTTACTAGAAAGAAAATACTTTTCACTGGAATGAATGAGAAATGTTTTGAAATCTGCTTATTTCTTAGGCAGTAGAGGTTTTTATAGTGTCATTATTTAATTGTTTAACTCACTATGTTAACCTTTTTTTCCAACCCCTTCTTAGCAAGCTGATGATCTGGAAAGTGCAAACAGCTTCATAGTGGAACTTCAACGGAAGTAGTAGAAGAGTCAGGAAAACAGCAAATTCCCAAAAGCAGGGGCAAAAAAAAACCCTCACAAAAAGTTCCCTCTCATCTTTTTAAAATACTAGTACACAATTCCTCCACATTCTCCAGATGTCTACCCATCAAGCTAAGTCTGAAAAGACTTGTTCATTGACCATCCTCTAAATGACCCATTTGTCTTTTCCAAAGTTTCCCAGTACCAGAACAACTTCTCCTAGATTTTTAGACTTTTATGGGGACAGGCAACTCTTCAAAGATGCAAATATGCACACTCCTGCAGAGAGTCCCTGTGACTGCAGTGACTGCTAATCTTAGAGGGAACTGTCTAGCTCCCCTCACACACTTCCAGGGCTCCAGCTGCTTCCCGCACTGTAGCTGGAAAATTCCAGCACACTGACCTGACACTGACTCCTTGCTATGGAAACACAATGGGATCCATTCTTCTATCTTGGACAAATTATGCATATAAAACCCCTGTTGACTGAAAGGAGAATAGACCCCTTTAGGCCTGGCCTGACAAGACTCCTTTGAATGCTTACAGCATTTTTCAGTGAACTGTGTTGAGGATGGAGAATACTTTCTCCCTTCCCCCTCCTTCACTCCTTCCCCCTTGCAGAAACCCATAGCAGCATACCTAACACCTCTCATCTGTAAATGCTCCCAAAATACACCTTTATTCTTGACATTCAGTTTCATCTCTCCCTAACTTGGATGGGGACACACCTTTTATTTTAATGCAATTAGTATTCACTCCTTGATTTTTCTGTCCACTTGCCCCATCCAAGTACCCAAGTGGCTTTGATGAAGGTGATAAATGAGGTCCTCTGATAACATCTGTTTTATGTTAATAGTTATACCTGATAAGCATGAGACAACATGTTTAAAGTTACTCTGAGTCAAAATTATAAACAGTGCAGACAAAAGATGAAATTTCAGACTAGCAATTCAGTGAGACCCTGCAGTTGCCAGTGAGACAAGTGGCATCCATCTCACACATAACTGGCATGATAATATTTCAGTTAATTCCTAATTTTGATCTATGCTATTGTCTTCTATAACTTTTAGATATTACATTGTAACACCACACCAGTACAACAAAGTAAGCCAACCAATTATGACAAACAGAAAAATACAACCTGATGTGTTAATCTTTTCTCAGGCTCCTTCTTTCTTCCAGGAAAAAAAAAAAAGTTAAAAAAAAAACTTAAGAAAAAAATTAAAAAGTACAGGTATGTACTCTTTTAAGGTGAAGAGACAAGAATTTCAGATTTAAATTCTTGCAGTGTGATTACCCAGATTTCTAATCCTGGCCCCTCTAAAAGCAGAGGCTTTATTTGATGGGCAGAAACAACCATATAATAGTTATAAAAAATATTTTATTTAGAGTTTTCTGAAGCAGATAGAAGTTCTCCTATTGTCCTCAGTGACTTTGGACCCAAGCTCCAAGAAAGTATTAAGTATAGAAACATTCTTTTTGATGCTAGATAATTACTCAACTGAAAAGAAATTTTGGGTGACTTTTAGCAATAGATTGGTATATAATATATAAACAATATTATTTGTCAAACAACAATATATTTATAACAAAAAAGTAGTAACAAGTGATTTTTTCTTTGAATTACTCAGAAAAAGTAGTATGGGAGCATATTTTTTTTTTAATGGGATGACGATTTAGGTAAAATACCTTGTTTTGTTGGTTTATAATACTGTAATACAAAAAGTTGTGTAATGTAATACAATATTGTAATACAAAAGTTGTATAATGTAATCATTTAGTGTTTATTTTATTATGTGTACCTTCTACTCAGAGGGTTGGCATTATTGTTCCTAACAGTGATGGATACAAGCAGATTATGCCCTATGACCTCTACCATCCCCTTCCTCGGTATGTAAAACAGTCAACCAGATGCAAGGCTTAACAAATCCATTTTCTTTTTCTTTTATTCTTCTCTGTACTTCTGCTTTGCTCTCAGGCTAAGTTAACAGTTGCTGCTTTTCTCTTGCTCTAGACTCTTACAGATTAATGTAGAGATGTTCAAGTGCTAACCTGTTGTAATAAATTCTGTCAATAAAAACTGAAATTATAGCCTATCAGGAGAAATGCAGATTTATAAAGTGTGTGTTCCCTTTCTTTATCCCATTCCTCAATCCCACTTTCCCTTTTCTCTCAAAAGTATCTTTTTCTTGCCCTTTACTCCTCTCTGAACAAAACTATAATCTGTGGCTTTGTTATGAACCACAAGATTTTCTTCCCCTCACCCCCATTTTGCTGCATTTTGCATGCCTATAATTTATGAGATTTTGGATTTTGACAACATTAGTGTTGTTCTCTGGTCTTACAAACCCATGTTAATGCCTTCCCCATGGGCATTAATTCATTGGCTTTTCTAAGAAATAGGTGATCAGGGCAGGAGCAAGACCTGCTTTTTGTCATTAACTAACTCACAATTAAAATGTCTTTAATGTAAGAATCAACATTCTCATGGAAATAAGATGATGAGTAATTATTCTTAAATCAGTGAATAAGACTGTTGATTACAAAAATGTTTGACAGCTGAAGGATAATAACCTCTGGGTTTTGAAATACTGCCTGGACATGCAAAAGTCTTGCACTGTGTTTTCTTCTTCATTAATTTATTGTTTCATGGACTATGAAATCACAGAAAGAACCCTCTAGACAACTAGATAGTCTCATCCAGGTGAGGAAACAACCTCCCTCCAACAATATTGAGGCCTAATGCACAGAACTTTCAGTATCCATGTGCAAATGCAGTATATTCCCACTCCACAGTCTCCAGCCAAATCATGGACCAGCCTCCAACTGAGTAACACAAGAACAACTTACCAGCCAAGCATTGTGGCTGTCATTCGTGTTCAAACCCTTTAACATCTGTGCCATTAGGACTAGGCTATTCTCTTCCCAGATAAATGCTTATATTCATGTGCACAGTCAGTATCACCAAATATTTGTGAGATACACTTACAAAATATATCTCTGCATCTAATTCCTTATTTTCTGGAAAACATTTTTCTTTGTTATTTATTTTAAATAAACCCCACAAACCCATTTTGAGGCATACCTCCTAGCATCAAAAGTTAAACCTGTCAGTAATGAATATGGAAGCTAAAATGCAAATACAGGGTTTAACACTCTACCTTGATATAAAAAAAGGTTTAATTTAGTTGTGTACAAAGGGCATGAACATTGACAAAGAACAGAGAAAATTTTGTATCAGAAGATTATTCAGCAGTACTTAATAGTGGAAAAAGAAAAGAAAAAAGAAAAGAAAAGAAAAGAAAAAAGAAAGAAAAGAAGGCAAGGCAAGACAAGTCAAGGCAAGGCAAGGAAAAAGAAACGAAAATAAAAGAAAGGAAAAAAGAAAAAGAAATATCAAAGGCCTGAGACTATTTATCAAGCTGTACTGGATTATGGTCTCACCCTGCAATTGTCCCTTTGCATCCCTTTGCCCCACTCTGCCAGTCTCACTACTCTGCTTTAATCTGCCCCTGTATCAATTGCTCAGGCTGCAACAGCCTGACCCCTGTTTTCTGTCTGCTGTTTTGCTACTACTTCCCCTCTTCTCTCTCTGCTCCACTCTCACCTGTGTTCCTATGAACCCACAAACAGGGCTCAACTCTTCCTCCATCACCCTGACAGGGAAGGCACAGCTACATGTGTTTCCTCCAAACCTCAGAGGCAGCTGAAACTGAATAGACCATAAGGCTGGCATGAGACAGGGCCAAGTCAGCGGGATAAAAATGCCTTTCCTCTGAACTTGCACAGTTTAAGAAAAACAAAAAACCAAAAAAAATCCCCAAAACAACAAAGTTTTAAAAAATCCACAGGGAAAGAAAAAAAAAATTAAAGTAAAAAAAAAAAAAAGAAAAAGGCCCTGGTTTGATTGCATTACCTGCCTAGGACCAGCATCTAATACTAGGGACAGAGTGATAAACACTCCGTAAACAGAGAGCTAATCTGTGAAGGCATCTTTGGAAAATTTCCCTACTGCAACTCCTCAGCCTTGTATTTTATCACCAAGATGGAAATGTATGATATAACTTTTAATGCATGTTTTTTGCAAAATGCCTTTTAATGCCTTGTTTTTGGCAAATTTGTGAGAAAACCTCTGAATGGGGTCCCTCCAGAAAGCAAATTCAAGTGGCCCCTCCCCCAACTGTTTTGGGAAAAGATTTCCTTGGAGAAAAGTGGATAAAACTGTTTATTTAACAAGCAAAGTATTCACAAGCACAAAAAATTAATAATATTAAGCAATAAAACCTCTCACTGTTCTGAAGACATGGCAAACTCAGAAAGTCCTTGTCATGTGGTGTAGCTCAGCTCTCTCAGTCCCTTTCAGTCCCTCTAGCGCTGGAAAGTGCCGAGGCCCAGGCCCCTCTGGGCCACAGGCCTGAGCGCCCGGGGTTTGTCTGGGGTTTCTGTGCAGAGCAGGTTTAAACAGATCTAAGAAAAAAAAGCCACACTCTGGGGAGCTTCTCTGCCTCAGCTAGCTGAAAACTAACAGCAAAGGAGAGCTGTGTCCCTCTGTCCGTGCTGCAGACAGCACAGTCCAGAGAAGGATGTGGGGCAGTGAGTGCCATTTCTGAACACAAATTGCGGCTTCTGCTCCCCCGCTTCGCTCTCAAAACCAGCCTTAAAGGTGTAGAACTTAACTTAATGTTAACACCCAGCATAAACAGAACAGACAATTGGGGATACAAACATCATAAACTCAGCCCAGGACAATGCACCACAAACTCTTTTCACAAATCCTCTAATGTTGCACCCTTCATACTTTGAAAAGTGATGTGACACCTGTTTTAAGATGTGTGCAACAGCAAAACTTCTTTTTCCTCTTTTACATTCTTACAACACCTGAGAAGCAAACTATCTGCTATATTTAAGCTACTTGAAATTGATAAGGTTGCCTAAGGCACATGAAAACTTGTCCCAAAGACTTCAAGAAATTCCCTAGTGCTGTCACATTTTAAAGCTAGGAAAAGATGGCTGAAGTGGGCTGCAGCAAATTTTGTATGAATTTCTGTTTGTGGCAGTAAGAAACCTTAGCTGTATTTTGGGAAACTTGTTCAGCAGAGCCACAGGAAACAGAAGTATTCCTAAAATTACATCTTTGTGTAATATGTGGCTTATGATCAGCACACAGTGATGGCTGTGCATGGAGCATGGTTCCTCCACTGCTAGTGGCAAGTCATAGAATTAATCAGTAGCTTTACTACTCATAAACAACTTTTAATTTAAGCCATTTCACATTGAGTTTTATGGTGCTACCGGACAGTAACCAAATGAAGGTATTGCCAGGTATACTGGGGCTGATATGCGGAAAAATAGAGAGAAAGAGAAGCATTTTTCATACTGCTCAACAATCTTGGGGATCCTGTATTTTTTACTTAGCAAAAACATTTCTTTTGTTTTAAGTGAGAGAATAAAAGCCTGCACCTTTCACTTCTTTTACTTCTTGTCCAAAGGAAGAAACAGGGCAGTTTTCACAAAAAACTATTCTTTGAGATGAAAAACTGAAATATCCCAACTAAAATCATTGTTTCAAACAGTATTTGTAATGTCCTTATGAAAAAGAATTTGCTTTGTGGGGTAAAAAATTATTTCATTAAATGTTTCCAGGTAGGCAGAATGCACATACTTCTGTACTTCAGTCATGCACAGTAATATACAGGAAGAGCCACACTGAATCATGGGAATTGTCCCACATCCAATCTATAATAAGGGCTTGAATATAAGAGAGGCAATACCAGATTATTTTGTGTGGACAGATAGGTACACATATATTAAAAAAAATGCATATCTTATAGCATAACTAAAAAAAGGATTATTTTCATAAGTATGCATAGCTTTTCAGAACATGCATGTATTGTTCTGAGAATTTTTCATTGCATTCTCAAATGGCACTTGTAGAGAAAAGATGGTTCTCAGCTCCTGTCACTGCCTTAACTGTAAGGAAACAAGATCTATCAGGTTTATCCATCAGAGGACAGTTACCTTACAAGTATAGTCACATTTTCTTTTTGCTAATTTCCTCCTATCTTTCTTTCTTTTTCCTCTACTGAGTTGCTTCCTTGGAAAAAACACTGCTCGTTCCCTTTATGTTCTGCAAAAGAGGCATCAGCCTCACAGCTCACTTAGTTTCCTGTGATTTGTGACAAAGATTCCTCAGAATATGAGAAATTATGAAAATATGATAATCACATCAATTTTAAAAAAAAAACCAACTAAGTTAAAAGTATTTAGATTTTCTGTGGCAGTAGTAATTAGATTAGTGGGAAAGAGGAGATTTCATATTATTAACTGTGACATAAAAGACATCATCCATGAGCATGCTTTGCTGCTGTGGACACCTATGAAAATAGATATATGACTCACTTTTACTGATGTTACCCAGGTAAAAAAAAAAAAAAAAAACAAACCAAGCCAGACCAAAATAAATGAAAATAAATCAAAAAAAACAAACACAGTCAAACAATCAAACCACAACAAACCAAAAAAAACAACCCAAACAAATACGCAACCTTACAGATAGCAGTTTATATATTTTGGGGGTAGAGGTGAGGGTGGGAACAGCAAGGGTAATGTTTCCTGATGGTTCTTTGTTTTCCCAGATGGGAAAGTTCACCCTGGACTGCCTGTTCCTCCTCCTGTGGAGGAGGCATTCAAAGCCGCAGCGTCTCCTGTGTGGAAGAAGACATTCAGGGGCACATCAGCCCCGTGGAAGAATGGAAATGCATGTATACTCCAAAGATGCCTGTTGTCCAGCCTTGCAATATATTTGACTGTCCAAAGTGGCTTGCTCAAGAATGGTCTCCGGTAATCAACTTTGTTTTGTTGGTTTTGTATTTTACACCCTAGGGAAAACATCTTAAATTATAGTTTAGTGAGTTTTTGGAAGTAGGAACATTTATTGTTTTCCCTCATTACCAACACATGTTTTAAATTATGCTGTTTGTCTAACTGCAAAGTAACCACTTTGGAAAAATATGTTAATAAGATGAAAACAAGCAAGAAGAATGATGGAAAAATAAATCAGCTCTATAATATTAATTTGTGACCTTCTACTAATAATAGACTGGGACTATAAGTGAAATGTTCAAAAACCAAAAAAGATTAATAAGAAAAAAAAATATGTAATGGTGTTTCTGTGTTACAATATTTCAGCCATAAATCAAAACTCAAAAACACTGAGAAATTTCAAGAAGCACATAAATCTGTACATGACTCTCCTCTTTGATACCTGTATTTGTCTGTTACTGACTTGCCTTTCCTTCTGTATGAACGTAAGTGTCTTAGAAATGTCCTTCCACAAAAGTAGTGAAATATTTTAACTTTGTACATAAAGTCTTAGTTATATGTAAATATCATTTCTCACCACCCCAGTTTGTCAACAAGTAAATTGTGCTTTAGAAGCTAGGCTAGCTTACCTACAGATGAGGTGGTCTTGACTGATTGCAAAGTGTTTTCTGATTTCCAGATGAAAGCTGCTGTCCAAGAGCAAAGTAATATTGGTAACATCCACAGCACTTCCAACTGTAGTTTTGACCGTCTCCTATGCAACCAATTTTGAAACAATCTGTGCAAGGGATAAAAAGCTGATGAACCCGAGCAAAAATAAATTTAAAAAAAAACAAACTAAGAAGGTGTCTGAGGGAAAAAAGCCCAATAGTTTCCAGAATAGCTGAGTGTAACCCTGTTGATGCATAAGCCCCAGTACTTTGTCCAAGCAAAGCAGAGTGGCTGCAAGTGAAACTGACAGGGTGTTACTGAGCATATCCAATATAGGACATAAGGCTACAAGCCAAGTAGGCAACTATCATGGGTTAACTGCAAGAGTGATACTGCAAGAGAAGTTCAGTGGCAAAATGTCCAAATCAAGTAAATGTTCTGAGAAAAAGGCAAAAATTTCTGTCAATTTTATACTTATCCATAATTACCAAATACAACAAATATTTTATTTTCGAGTTTGGGTGTTTCTGCATCATGTTTGCCTCTCTGACATTGCATATTCCCCTTATATTTATCATTGCTATGCATGACTGGGTTTTTCTGCCTTTTTATTTTTTCATGGTTTTTTTTTCAATCCAGTGTACTGTGACCTGTGGACAAGGACTCAGATACCGTGTGGTCCTTTGCATTGATCACCGGGGGATGCATACAGGAGGCTGTAGTACTAAAACAAAGCCACACATAAAAGAAGAATGTGTTGTACCCACTCCTTGCTACAAGCCCAAAGGTAATGAGGCAGGATGTTTCTCTTAAATTTTTCAGAGCTCTTCCATGTTCAAGACGTTTTGTTTTGCTGCTGGCACCCTGTTTCCACCTGCACTGAGTTATGATTTTACACCTGTCTGTTCCTGTCTGCCTGCCTCGGTTTGGAGTGCTGACCTCTTTTGTCTTACAAGCTTTGGGCCTTTCATAGTTAATTTGTTGTCCAGCAGACTAAGCAATAGAAATGTAAATTTGGCTGTATTTTCACAGTTTGCATCCAAGCTAAATTTGTCCTGTGTTTTAAAATATACTAAAATAAACTATATAAATAATGCCTATGGTAAATAAATGTAACTGTAATTACAAAAGTGCCTGTTCATAACTTATAGCATGAAATAGCTCAGAAGCAAGCATATCTCGTGAGGTTTTTCTTACTATCTAGGCTGCAAAATTTATCAGACAGAAACATCTTATAGAAAATTATAGAACAATTTTTTGTAGTAGTATTTTTCTTGCTTGGGCCTCAAACAGAGAGGAAGACTGGAATAAAACCCTCATGTTTCGTTGAAAGAAGAAGGAAATATTTCTGCATTTGTTTGTAGGTTCTTATGGGATGGAAATGTTGGAAAGAGACTTGGAGACTGGGCTGTAGTAACAGGCAGTGACCAGGTGTAGCAGACACATGTATCTGGTGATTTTCACAGGTATATGAGCATGCATGGGACCATGCATGACTATGCTGACTAATTTATGGAAACCTCTGGCCTACAGAAATTCTTGTGGACTTTTCTAAACTGAAGACTTCCACTCTTAAGAAGTCTTAAGAAAACATACAAAAACATGGCTCTTAAGAAGCCATAAGAAAACAATTCCTTTTAAAAAAAGAATTGTTATCTTGAAACATATTAAGAGCACTTTTTATGAAGCCCTATAAAATAAGACTGATCCAGGACCTTGTGCTCTTCTAAGATGAAACAGTGAAACATATAATTTTAATTTCTGCACTAAGAGGCTGATGACTTGGCACACATGCCAAGTTTCAAGATTCCAGTTTATCATGACCATAAGAATTCATGGTATCTGCCAGGCACCAGAGTGGTGAAGCTCAGACATGGAGTCTTTGGAAAGTAACGAGTATGTTTACGCTGTATTTTACTGCCCAATATGAGCTTACTCCATCCACCTTCCAAGACATAAAAAATGGCAAAAAAAAGGCCCTGTGACTGTGTTAGCGTGACTCTGAGCCTCATACTGATATTCAGTGGGTTTGAGCTCACTCAGACAGCTGGTTTTTTGGGGGCATTTTAGGTTTATGGTGCTCAGAACACATGTAGTGCAAGATCCAGTCTGCCTGCATCATACAGTGTTAGCAAAATGCAGCAAGACACAGAAGAGAACTTGTGCTGCAAACCGTCCAAAAGTGACTTCTGCTTAGAAGGGTGCAAAGCCAACTAGGAAAGCTTTGCTTACCTCTATCTGTCATGAAGTGTTTCCAAATGGGACTTGTCAAGGAACAAAGTAAATTACTTCTTGCTGGAAGGCCACCCTTGCAAGAGCATGGCATCTTTATCCTGCATAAGATCTTGTGCTGCCCTTTGCAGCATATACATGATTAATTTCTGATTGTAGGGAGTTAATTCCTTCTTCCATTTTTTCACATGGAATGAAAAGTCCTGTGCAAAGCCTTCTTTAATTTGGTTTAGTTTTCCTCCTCATCTTTGTTCTGCAACAGTCTCACAGTTCTCCATAATGTAAGAATTAATGTTTGAATACCCATGTATCTGAAGGCTGACCAGTGATTACAGAACAGTGTTGGACTAGACAGTATCCAGAGGTTTCATCCAAACCAAATTAGTCTATTTATAGACTAGAAATTTGTCCTTTTTATTTCACACAACTAACAATTTCTAGCAGAGATGGACATTTAGAGCAGTAGGGGTAATGAAGTACCTCTCATTTATTGAAAGTTTTAGTCCTAGACTGTTTTTTTTTCTGTAGCTGGATTAACACAAAGCAGAAGACAATCTTCTAAGCTGACAGAAGCAGCAAGGCAAAAAATGTGGAAGTCTCTCTTCTCTTAACATTCTCTGCAAAAAATAAATACAAGGCAAATTGTTAATGTAATTTATTTCATTTTAGTTTATTCAAACTCTAAGGCACTTTATGTTGCACCAATAATGGGAAAAACTAGGATATCACTAGACTAATGATTTTCTGATTTTATAGAGAATGTATATTCACCTAATATAATTTTCTGTGTATTATAAGATACAACCATTTTTACTGGAAGTGTTTTATAAAAGAAAAGATTTTACTTTAATCTCCAAAGGTAATATTTTTTTTGTTAGCTTATATGAGAAGTGCTTTTTGTTCATTTTTTTGTCAAAGCATACTGTACAACATCAGCATTTCTAATCATCTAACAAATTTTCAGTGTAGATGATAATTAACTACACCTGTAAAAAAATAAGGTTATTTTAAAACTGACAAAACAGGCTATGTTAGACAAGGATTTTGGTATTTACAAGCACTTGCATCTAAGCAAAAAAATCAGAGAAGTATTACTTTCCAAAACCCATAAAACAAACTGTAGAGCACATAAATAGAAATATTTCCTGCATATTCTGGATGATTAGTAAAGTATAGACTAAACTAAGAGCTGTGATGGCAAACATTCATCCTTAAATGGCACTAACATGTTACGTGAAGAGGTTGACAAGCTGTTTTTAAGATAGAGGAATAGTAATTCTATTACTGTCCCTCTTTTCCTCAGTTAATAACTTGCTCCAAGGAAATTTGCATGACTAAAGTTGCAGTAGCTGTGCAGTCAAATTATAGGTCATCGTTCCTCTGTGATACAACTGAGAGATGGAAAATTTCACATGCATATGTGAAATGTTCATTGTTCTGCACAATAGAGTCACAGAAAATTCCTGACTATTCTGAAAGACGTTAACCTACTCCTGTTGGCAAGTACAAGTCCATCCTTACTCACACCCAAAAAGCTTAGGTGATTTGTGTGTGGCAAATAGGCTTTAGCCTATAACCTAATAGCTCTGGTTTTCCTCAGTGGTCTAAGTCTCACCACCCTCTGTGGTTTTTCCCCCTGATCCCAGCCCAGAATGTCCTGTTGAAGTGCAGAGCTCCTTCTCAACTTTTAGTGCCAAATTTTCTCTTGCTTTATACCCCTGTAGAGATAAAACAGCTCTGCTGCCTTCAGCTCAACTACTCCGCTCTGACACTGCATGAAAGTGGAGTTTGGCTTGCAAAGCAGCATGGCCCTGCACTCCTCATTACCTTGTGCACACTTCCTGGAGGGGAGGAAAAACAGATCCACTGTTTTCCATCAGGAATGACAGAAAAAGTATCCAAGTATCAAGCTCATTTTTTTTAAAAACCCACATAGCTGATGAACTGATAAACAAGTAGAAAAGCATAGCTGTGTCATTTAGTTATAGTTTTCCTGTAGTATCACTCATCAAAGCAGGATTTTCTTTATTTTTGTAATCTAGCTAAACCAAGATCAGCATGTCTTCCAAAATTCTAAAATTTAAAGGTAAAGAAAGGATGTTACACATTTTGCCTTTTGTAATGGAGGCCTGTTACACTTGCAAGTTTCCCTTCAAAAATACTTTCCAAAGTGCCTACTTCTACGGTTCCATTATATAGTCTGAAAGGTGACAATTCTAAGATCCCTGTCTGGCTTCAGGGCACTATAGCCCTTCTACCTGAAGCAGTGAAATATCTGGCCACATAACCTTGCAAGTGATATAGTCCAGGTGATGAAATGTTTGTTTCTCTCCCCTGTCATCTTTTCTCTTTTTCTTCTTTTTGCCAGGCCTCTGTGTGTGTGAAGGCACCCATACACCACACACATGCTTGGTGAGAACCGGGAGGGTGGCACACATAGCAGTGTTACCACATGCTTCCTATTTTCACATGCTTATCTTCTTTGCTCCATAGAGAAACTTCCTGTGGAAGCAAAGTCGCCATGGTATAAGCAGGCTCAAGAGCTGGAGGAAGGAACAGCCGTATCTGAAGAACCCTCGTAAGTCTCAAAAATTTGCTTACAGGTGGTCCTTGTTATGTGACCCTGAGAAGCTGTGGTTATTCCCTCCCTAGAAGCATTCAAGACCAGGTTGGATGAGGCTCTGAGCAACCTGGTCTAGTGGAAGGTGTCCCAGCCCATGGCATGGGGAGTGGGAACTTGAGGATCTCTAAGGTCCTTTTTAATCCAAAATCCTCTGGGATTCTGTGTTTACATATGGGAAACTGGGACTTGTGCAGAACCAGTACAATCTCTTGCATGTATTTGGCTTCTGTTAGAGTGTAAAGGATGAGCCCAGCCCTGTGGCTATCCATGGCTTTAAGGCTTAGGTGCAAAGAGACAGATTTCAAGAGGGTAATTTAATTACAGATTTAATTTAAGCAAATATACACATTTTATATAAGGTCATTACAAGAATATTGTAATAAAAGTGCATCCACCTATGTATTTTTGTGTTCTCTATTACCGCTCTATGTTCACAGCTCAGCAGCTTTGTTTATTTTCTCAATAACCCCTGTGATGTAAGGACCAAACAAAGCAGCCAGTGATGATTACCTCTTGCCTTTTTCCCCAAGGAAAAGCATAGTAACAGCAAAAAAAGTATAAATTTTAGCAGAAAATAAACTAGAATCCTGTGATGCATACCACATAAGCCTGGAGCAAAGAGACTAAGAAACTATAAGTACTCTAATGTTTTATTATAAGTACTTAGTAAGTTTTTGATGGTTTTGTATGAAAATGCAATAAATCCATACTATAATTGCAATGTCCATACAGAGTTTCCATCAATATCCTTGTGTTCCTTGTGTCTGAGCACATGGCATTTTTTATTACAAATGCAACTATGTATTATATTTAAAAACATTATTATGCAATATAATTGCTGTTTCAGCATGATTAATCTGAACTGAGGTAATTAGAAAATGGAACATTGCAAGAGAGCTGGAGACATATGTAGGAAGTCTTTCAAAACAAAAAAAAATCTAGCTGTCGTATATATAAATAGATACATATAGACAAGTATGTTTGTATACAGAAGCATTTATACACATATACACAGTCAAATGTACATTCATATTTGTTTATATATATTGGTAGCAGCTATCACATATAGTATAATGAGATCTTTAACTGCTTTCAGAATTTCATAGACTTTATGGATTGATTAATTCAGAGTGAAAGCCTAGAAAATTTTGTATTTATGGATATATTAATTTTTCATTTGTAAAGTGCATTATTTTCTTGTGATTTTTCTCATGACTGTACTAAATTTCTTAGCTAAATGTGCATTTATTAACCTGTAAATAAGCCTTTGCAGGACACCTTAAATAGGAACAAAATTGATATATTTTTATGTGGTCATATTCAGAATAATTTGTTACTAAGAAATAACAAAGAAATGTTTTGATCAGTTTTGTGAACAAAGTTGATTGCACTGTAGAAAAGGAGTATAGGTATGTAAGTGTGTGTGTGTGTGTGTGTGTGTGTGTGTGTGTGTGTGTGTGTACATATATGGGCATATGTAGATTTAAATATTAAAAATAATAATAACAACAATAATTTCAATATTAACAAGAAGGGATTTGTAGAGAATAAACATAACCTATTGTTTGTCATGATGTGTATTTTAATAAAATCTTTTTGAAAACCTTATGGGTATATTACTTGTGATACTGAAACAGTCCTTGAGAGATCTAAAGGGAAAGAGGTTTAAGAACTTCATATTGTTTTCAAGTATAGTTATGACACCTCCATACTTTGCGCCACTGCTCTGCTGTATTGAAGGCCCTTTTCTGCAAAGGCTGTTGCATTTATTGCAAGGCTACTGTGGTGCCAGTGAGACACTATAATTCTCATTCTGGACAGTGCCCCACAGTCCAGACTAGGTTCAGTTTGCCATGAGGTGACATTTCATACATTTGTTTCACTCCTACAAGGCAGAACGCCAGGAATATTTCTAATCTTCATTTTAGGCTAATGAGAAACCTCCTTAATATTAGTTCAAGTACAGATTTTTATAAGTGTTGACTAACAGGAAGAATAAAGGGCATGAAGTCAGGTTCTCCACACAAACTTTCCCAAAGCTCAGAGATGCCTTGAGTTTAGTTGAGAATGATTTTTGATGATAAGGCATGAGACAGGAAAACCAAATAAAAACTTAGAAAATTTGTACTGGAAGAACCATCCCTGCAGTCCCCATTTGTAAACTGTAACATTCATCTACATTGTAACATTCATCTAGTTTCAGAATACGTAATCTGTTTCAGGAATTTTGAGTTGTGAATTTCCACCTAAAATTGGTTTTGATGCTTCACTATTAATATTGTTTTTTATTAATGTCTGACTTTAAACAGTTATTCATTTTAGGTCCTGATTATTAGATTAGAAAACTGTGTGTAACAATATAAAGAAGGGGACAAAACATTAAGAACTCACCAAAATACAAGGAACTATCAACTTTGGGGGCAGCTTTATAGCATAATTTCATTCAGCTGTGTAGGGATTTCAAACACACCAAGAGTGAGGTGTATTCCCTGATAATGCACCTTTTGGCTAGTGCTCCTGCAGCTGTGCAGAGACACAATGTAATACTCCATGGCCCACCACCCTTACAGATGTCAGGCTACCACCCACATATTTTGGCTGATGAATGATCAGTCTGGAGTGTAGATGCATGGGAATTTGAGGCTTGTAACAGCTGAGAGCTTTTTAATGTTGGATTGAGCATTAGCTGTTGTAAGACTGTGTGATGTGGTCAGCTATTTTGCTGACTGTGGACTAACCAAAATGTGAGCAGCTGTGAGGCAGGAGGAACAGCAGAAGGCCTCGAGTGGTATGGTAAGCCAGGTGCTGAAGAGGCAGCATTTTGTTCATAACTGTATTTAAGTTGGAGAAATGGAAGTGTCTTCAGACAAGTTATGCTTATATGATTTTCCTATTCAGTCTGTATTGGTGCAGTAATTACCAATTCCATTACTCCTCTTGGGCAAACATCAGCAAGGATTCATTCTTTTCCCCCCCATTTCATCTGAGGCTCCTGCCAAGCTTTCTTATGCCACCAAGCCCCTGACTGCCCCCATTCTCCTCCACAGACAGGGCTATTCTTTGTAGCCAATAGACCATTCTTCCCTGTCCACTGTGATCCTTTCTCCCTTATCCTTCCTCAGGCAAAGAAAACAATCCTCATCTTTAAGCAATTCTATTGTCTTTCTCAAAGTTCATATTTGATTAGAAGTTTAAAATCTAAGACTCAAAAATTTCAAAAAATCAAAATTTTCAGCTTATTTCTTCTAAGATTTGAGATTAATTTGTGAATCTCTGTCTTCTGATTTTTATAATTTTCTGTTGAATATTATTTTTGTTATGAAATTGCACACAATGATTTATAAAGCTACAGTATTTCTCATATACTATCCTTCCACCTGTAATTTGTGATCGTTCTCTGATATGTGCTGCCAGAACACCAGATGCTGCAATTTTATTCCATCTGTGTATAATGCCTTCCATTATTTATATCTTCAGGAATTTCTAATGCAAGCAAGTCTTACAGTTGAATTTTGTCTGTATATTTCTATCTGTTAGTTGCCTTCCTCTCCTCTCAGTAATGTCTGAATTTTTTACTATTAACTGATTCTGATGAAGGTATAAAATTATCACAGAGAATTTTACTCCTCTGTCAAACTTGGTTGATATTCTTCAGGAAATTCAGTGGAAGTATTTTCCACATGTGTCACTGAAGTAAACTACTGAATAGAATTCCCCAGTTGAAGAAGAGATTTTTAAAGGCATTCAACCCTTAAAAGACAGCAGAGAATCCACTTGGGCACTCAGCCTTCAAATGTAAATCCATGTTAAATATTTCTTTATTCATTCTGTGGCTCAAAGAATTAATCACAACCAATTCAACCACTTCAAGACTAGGAAGAATAGTTATGTTTGTGTTGTCTGACCTACTGCACCCTTAAATGGGATCAATTAAAAATTAATTGCTGACAGAACTACTATGTTGGTGAAATGTATTGTAGTCTTTGTCAGAACAAATGTTTAATGTGAAAAGGCTTTGCTATCCTGTGTTGAGGTACATTTTGTTTTCCTATTGGCATCCATCCCTGGAGTGACCATTCACCAGGCAGTAGAAACATTATCTGAGGAAGGAGCCACTGTATCTTTCTGTCTGACCTCTTCTGCTGGAATTCATTACATCAGCACAGTGTGACAGCCAAAGTCAGAAAGAATAGCAGTCATGATTAAAAAAGCATGGGGTTTTCTGCATATTGTGGGATTTGGTTAAGGACTAGTGCAGGGTTTCTTTAAAAGATTTCTGTCTCTAACTTTTGAAAAACGCTTTTGTATTTTAACACCATGTCCAGCGTTTAACATACTGCCATAAATAACCCTGGTGCTAGCCATTAAAAAAAAAAAAAAAAACGGGGGGACAGGATTGGGGGATGGCTGAGTGATGGAGGAGTGGGCAAACAACAATATCTGGGTGCCAGATGGCACCATCATAGTGATGGGGCCAGTTCTGTAAAACACAAAGGAAAATTCCTGACATGCATTAGCAGAGGTGACAAAGCCCTCAGGGAATTGGATATGGACAGAGAGACAGAGAGATCAGTGTGGCAGGGGCACATCTCTTTCTTCCTTTTCAGTAGGTGCCTATGCTTCTAAAGACACATAAGCTATTTTAATTTGATTTTCCTTGTTGACCAGTTTTCATTATTAATTAATGGAAATAACAGAAATATTAAAGGAAATTCATGGAAATATTCCATTATTTCCTTTCTTTGTACCTTATTCACAGCTTAGTAAGTTTAAAACTTCCTTTTACGGCTTTACTCTAAAAATAAAGCATGTTATGATTGTTGGATTGCAAAAAAAAAAAAAAAAGATAGTGACGACATATATAGCTTTATCTACAGGGCCACTGCTTGTCCTCTTTAGATTCATGTAGCAAAGAGGAAGAGGAAGGTGTAGGGAAACAGATCTGATATCTGTGGCTGGTCAAAGGGAAGGTCAGCAATGAAGCAGGCACACATTAGGTAATGATTTCTATCTACTCATTCAAGGACCCACAGTCACAACTACTTAGGATTTATGCGTAATAACAATACAGGAGAGAAACAGTTATCCCTCCCTGTGGAGAAAGGCAGCAGTGAATGAAAAGTACCAACAGCATCTGATGAAGAGACAAACCTGAAGAAAAAAATCAAATTAAAGCTACTTAAAAGAAACTATAGAGGGACAGAATATAATCACTCTGATTGGAATTGGATCTATGCAGCTGCCTCCACTGTTAATACTCTTACAGATGGAGCCTGATATTTTATTGATAAGTGTTAATGACCACTGTTTCATGTCTCTGAACAATGACACCAACAGCTATCCTAGTGGTGTATGTAAGCATTAAAACCTGTGGGAAGGTGTCATTACCTGGAGGAAACGGATGGGTTTGCATTTCAGCTCAAGACAAGGAGTCTGGAAGTCTGTGCTCAGTTCTGCATCAATCACATAAAATTCCCAAGCCTTCAAACAAGCCACTGAACATTTCATTTTATCAGTAGTACTTGAGTTTAGATACTTTGACAGATGGCTGTCTCTGCTTTAGAGCACTCAGTCCCACTGGTTTTTGCATGTCTCAAAACCTCAGACTTTATCTAAGCCATGGATTTAACCAATGGTGCTTGAAAACAAACAAACAAACAAAGCAAGAAGATAAAATGAAGCAAATGAAAAAACATTGAGCAATAAAAATTAAGGGCAAAATGTAATTATGTAGCAGTGAAGAAAATCAGCTGTTTTTCTACACAGCTCAAAGCACACACTTGTTTTTCTTCATAATACGTATTGTAGGAACCCAAGTCCTAAAGAGAAGAGGCTGTTGCTACATTCAAGAATTTTGAAAATATCCAAAACACTCAGCAGAGTTCTCTGTGGGTCTTGCCCTGAACCCACTGTGACCTGCTGTGAAAGGTGTCCCACTGTTGAGTATTGACATTGTCTTCTTATTTCTCTTCTGACTTCCCCAGTTACGTATATGTTGCTGAATGGAGGGGAATATGCTTCAGTCCTTAGCTGAAGGAATGAGTTATTGCATTTGTCTTGTTTATTGTTATCAGAAGGATGATAATTACAGTGGGATTTAAGTAAGCAATATGGAATGACAACTGAAACACCTCAATCGTTTCCCATTTTCTAAAAAAATTTCAGTGTATCTATTCCACTGCTTCCATTTTCCAAGCAGCTCAGAGGTTAGCATAAAGAAATGCCTAATGCTGAGCATTGGAAGATGAGCTATATGCAGGACAAATAACTTCAAATCTATAAACTGTCCCCTTTTCATTCATATACTTTTTGTGGTTTGTTCTCACCATTTGGCAACACTTGTCATTGATGGCAACACAAAGATATTTAAAAGTCTTTGTAATTTTCTGGTGTTAGGATGATGGAAAATTCAGAAACATTGTATATTTATCTGATAAATTCACATTACATAAATGTTTCATTTTTAATGGCAATTACTATATGAAAATTTCTTTGCAGGGTTTTCTTGAGTGTCTCCTCTTTTTTTCTAATTTTAACTCTTTTGATTCTGCTAATTTTTCTTTTTCTCAGTTAACAGTTATATTAGAATTAAATCACATTTCCACCGTTAGCACTTAAAATGTAGAAATTTGGCCTAGACAGTAGCAAAAATACCATTTCCTGAAGGTGTTGTGTTTATTCATTATGAATTGCTGACTCAGGTGAAAAAATATAATACATGGCACTTGTAGATCAAACCTTGTTTCAGAAAGGATCCAGTCTTCTTCTGTGTCCTCTCCCTTTTTTCCCCATGTTTGTACGTATGATACACATCATGTGCAAATATTCCAAGTATTTGAAGTATCTCTATTTTTCTGAATTAATTGTTTTTAATGCCTTGCAGATTATCCTCCCTTTTGGTTTGGAGTACAGCAGGTCTCCAACAAAGCAAAATTACACAACAATTTACAGTGTTCAAAAATATAAGACAGCTTCTGATGAAGAGCAGGACCCTCTTTTCCCATAATCTGATTGGGGTTTCTACCTTTCAGTTTGCCAGGTTAAGAAGCTGTACATTTCAACTAGTCAAAATATCTAAGTCACAGTAGCTGATGCAAACCACTTAATCTCTGACAGGAGCTTTTCTGTATCAAAATAGAATTACAGCAGCTGCAGTCTTAGAGCGGCCTGCCTGTAGTGCTTAAGAGTATGACCCTCTCAAAATGAAAGGTATCATCTTGGAAACAAGACTTGTATTTTAAGGTAAAATGTCTTAAGAGTAGGAAAATGTAATCACTTTGTATCATTAGTTTCCCTAAAGCTCTTCTCATAAAAGAATTCTGCAGTCTTATAGCAGTATGATAAATATTTTAAAATTTTACAATAATACTTGTAATAAATTTCTTTCCTTTCTGTTACTTTCTGTGTATAGTGCTAGTAGTGGATGTCAAGTTTATAACAAGATGTTATAAAGACCTACAAAAAGTGGGTAAAGACATGCTTTTTACTCCCTGCTCCAAAAGACTGTGATGTTCTAGTCAGGATTCCTGGTATATACACCTGGGAAAACACTAGCTTACCTTTTAGACTTTGGATTTTTTTTAACTTTGACATGGAGGGAAAGTCCTTTTGTCAACTAGAGAAAGGTAGTGGATGGAAGAGAGAAGAGTGTAAAAATATTTTCAGATATGCTGATCCCAAATTTCCCTTCCTATCAAAATTGCTCATGGGATTTCCAAGGTAAGGAATGAGTTTGCTAGAGCCCTAGACAATGGTAGAAACATACAGCTGTACTGCCTTCAGCCCTGGGCAAAGCTGTCCAACTCTGATGTGGCCTATCAAAATAAAGACCAAAGGAAGAGGAATACTGCCAGTGATAGCCAGGTTTCCATGAAAAATGCACCACAAAAGCTGAGTTTGCAGAAGCAGACAGATTCCAAACACTGATAATGAGGGAATGTTGTCAACTAGCATTGTTCCTGTGAGGTTCAGTGAGGATCAGTGCCAGATCCAGCTATTCATTCTTTTGTTCTCCTTGAAGTATTACAACCCTTGTCTTAGAACTTGCCTGTGGCAGAAAGTTTGGAAGAATGGCCAATGGAGAAGCCTCAGATAAAGCTATCTAAATTACACTGTATTCATACTTGTAGTGCTCCAATACCACTGACATCAGGTATGAAAGCATAGGGATTGCAGGTTATGGAGTGCCCTGAAACTATTGCTTCTGGATAGATTAAGGACTCAGTTCAACATGAGCTCAGCAAAACAAGGTGTGTTATAGTACTGCATCAAAGTAGTAGTGATGTTGTATAGAGCTGAATGTGGATCTTAGGCTTGATAACTTTGAGTAAAATGCTGGTCCAGTTTCTAGCACTGACATTGAAAAAGCAGTGACATCACAGAGAAACTGAGAAATTATTGAAATTGTTGAGGAAAATAACGAGAAATGGAATTCAGTCTGTTTTATAGTAAGGACAGCTGCAAAGTGCTTTTAATAAAATAATAATGGATTTTCAGAAGGAAAAGTTTGGAGCATGTAAGCGTTACTGATCAGCAAGACAAGTGCAACAGAAAAACAAGTCCACAATAGAAATGAAACACTATTGTTAATTGTTTATTTTTTTAATGAGAGAAAGTGAAATGTCTTAGTGAAATAAACTTTAAAAATGTATCTAATTTTTTAAAATTTTTAATTTAAAGTTTAAAATTTCAAGAAAAAGAAAAAAGAGGTGAAGAAATTATGAATTCTCTTCACCTTTTGCTAGCTTCAAATTAAAGCTTAAAAACAGTTGCTGTGACACAAGAATAATAATTGAAATTATTTTCCATGTAGTCCTGCAATTACCTGATAACAGCAGCCTGCTCAGTACTTACTAGGAAAAAAAATAATTAACAACCAAGGCAAAGATTATCCAGGTTGAATACTTGCAAAAGGTAGCTAGTAGGATCATCATGTTCGTTGGGCACATTGGGAGATTGCTGGATGCCTTGCCTGAGATGTTTTAGGATCAAGGTGGGTGTTATAAGGGTTTGTCTTTCCTCTTGGACATGAGGAGACTTGTCAATGGAACCTCCTATGTGTGTTTTTAAATAAACACATGATGAAATGAAGTACTTGTTTTTTCTTAAATAAAATTTGGCCTGGGTAAGACTATCCTGCTTTTTCTTTCCTGGCAATTTGTGGACATAACTTGCCATGCTCTATTCCTGTCACAGGTTTATTCCTGAGGCTTGGTCCACCTGTAGTGTCACCTGTGGAGTAGGCAGCCAGATGCGGCTTGTGAAATGTCAGGTGCTCCTCTCTTTCTCTCAGTCTGTGGCTGATCTGCCCATCGATGAATGTGAAGGTCCCAAACCTGTGTCTCAGAGAGCCTGTTACAGTGGTCCCTGCAGTGGGGAAGCAACTGACTACACCCCAGAGGAGACTCAGCTTTTGTATGGCAGCTTGCAGGAGTTCGATGAGCTCTATGATTGGGAATATGAAGGCTTTACAGAGTGCTCAGAGTCCTGTGGAGGAGGTAAGTGCAGAACACTTCTGTGCTGGATTTACTTTTCTTCTTCAAGTGGGCTTGGCACTTAATACCCATAGACAGCTGTTTTGCTATGGCTAGTTAGAAATCATTTAGGAAGGAAATAAAACTTTAAGATTGCTGAGATCAAACATATTTGAAAAGACATGGATAAGAAATGTGAAAAAATCCCAATAGCACAACATAATTTAGCCCAGGACTTCCAGATCTGTTCTCAGACGGTCACGAAGAGTGCTCAGTTTATCATATATTTTTGTTTCCTTTGTCAGCTGATCACCCAAAGGCAATCACTAAAAAAAGCTTAATGTTAAAGGGGTCTGGTTTTACATGCTAACAAACAAATTTCTATTTCTTATCTATTGGTTTGCTCTGTGTAAGCAAAAACATGTGGAAATAAAGTGTCCTCCCCTAGCAGATGGAATAAATAATGGATATTTTAAGGGCTCAGCTGTTCCCTAACTCCTGTCAATAAGGGACATCAGCTCCAATCCCACTGCAAAGGAAAACTTATGGCAAAATGGCACTAATGATGTTGTCTAAAACAAGACTTGGCAACTGTAGTTGCTCAAAGTTAATCGAGGTCTCAGGTTGCACATATTATACACCATTAACACACATTTCTGACATCCTTTTTTCTCCCCATCATTTTATCTAATTAGTTCTGAGAAATATGTCCAGTCCAGTATTTTTTCAAATTAAACCTAAATTTTTCCAGCTCTTGTCTTTTTACTTTACAACTTTCAGGTGATTTAAGAAAGAATTACTATGGAAAAATACAAAATATATACTGTAGAACTGCAAACAACTCAGCATTTTGTAAGTTAATAATCTCTATAGATTCACAGGTAATCTTGAAAACCATAATACGTAGAAAATAATGCAAAGGTTTTCTGTGCTTACTTTAAGGTTGCTGATGGTGGTTATTGTTTAGAGCAGTTCACAGCTGTCAGACCATTGGCACTTTTGCTTTATTTCCTACACAAAAAAAAAGTGACCCTGGTGTAGGCTAAGTGGTGGCAAACACTGATGTTACAGCAGTATATGTCGTGAGGTTACTGGCAAGCAATAACAATTTATTACACTTTTATTGTGACTGCCAAAACCTGAACAGTTCCTAGAAGCATCCTCATTAAATAAAATAATTTCTGACAATATGGAGCTTATTATTGTATTTTTCAAATGTAACTCACAGATACTGATTTTTGGGAGACATTTTTCTTTATAAATTTAATCTCTTTCAATTGTCAGCAAAACTTTTTAGCCAAGATTTCTCTTTGTCTGACATTAACTCTAAATTTTCCAGATTAGCAGATGCTAAGTCAGATATTTTTGTAGCCATAGGTGCAAGACTGGTCAAACTAATTTTATTGGTTTTAGAGTCCTGGGAGAAGAAACTGGATAGATGCAGAAGTAACCTTTCACCTCCCAGAAGCAGCAACCAGAAGGAATGAGTTAGTCATATAGTCTGCTGGTGGTGGCTTCATTTCCCTGAGCTGTCATCAAGTGTCATGTAACAATTATTCTATCCTGGTAGATATAAAAACAGAAATTCTCATTTGATGGTGTTTTGAAAGTGAACTTAAACTGCCTAGATTCACATCCCACCATTACACATTTTTATACTGTGATTTCCTGTTGAGAACTGACTTTTTTTTTTCCAAGGAGAGAAATTTTAAAGCAGACAGCATTTGTTCTAATAGTATTGTGCAGTAAATAATGTTTTGAATTCAATTACTTAGCAAATGAACTTCCTGAAATCATATATCTTTTTTAATTATCTCTGTGCTGTGGAACTTCTGATTTATGATCAAAAGTTTCTATATTCTCTAAGTGTTCAGTGACCCATCCTAATTTAAAAACTTATAACCATTTGACCCATTGACCTATCAAAAATAGAGGGGAAGCTGTTATCATTATTCTAAGACACACTAGTGTGAGATTCAAGAAGCTGAAGAAAATGATTATGATCACATTTTTTACTGCTGGAGAGAGCCAGATTTTTCTATCTTTTTTTTTTTTTTTAATTTTATTTTATTTTATTTTTCATTCCTGGCACAAGCTATTAAAGCCAAAAATTGTTAATAAACATACTAGCAACCATATTCAGACAGGAACCCTTTTCTTTGATAGCTATGCTGTCAGGCAAGATTTCTGGTCCTACCAGGTCCTTTCGAAGATAAAACCAAATTTTAATAGAATAGAATGCCTGTAGTATGGACAAGAATTATTGGAATTTCAATCAGAGATGACTTAGATGAGAGAAATAAGCATGAGGAATGAACTTAGTGGGAGGTTTAAGGCTGGTTAGGTACTGAAAACTGAAGAACAGTAGTATCAGAGGCTGGCTGCATGAATCTGGTAACATAAAACCATCAGCATGAGAAATGGAGAAAAGGTTGAATTCAGCCCTCATAGTTACTTTCATAGTCACATCACTTTTCAGTAGTCAACATTGAAATAGACAATAGAAAAGTGTTAAATTGATAGAAATTAGTTGAGAGCTCATTAGTAACACCCTTCAGAGAGGAGAAACTGAAACTGTGGACGTACACTCAGTTTACAAAATTTTATCTGAGAAGGACATACAGAAAGTAAGTGAGCGGTATGCCTAAGAAACAGGAACATGTCAACCAGCATGTGGCAGAAATTAGTGGTTTCTTTCCACAGAGTTTGGAAAAATACTTTCATGGTTTCCGTACCTCTGGATCAGCAGTCCTTTTTCCTGGCTTCGTCAAATTGGTCTTCATGTCAGGCCTGCACAGATGTTCCATCCAAAACAGAGACCAGTAATCTGAACACAGTGCCATTTCCCATCAGGTAGAGAACCACCTCTGTTCTTCAGCCTGGAGTACTCCCTTCTGGAGAATCCATATGCCTGTGTTTTCTGCACACAATGTGATTATATGCTCAACAGAGAAATGATTGAGCTAGAATAAATGAACATGACAGGGAAGTGAACATCTTGTTCATATACATAAGTTTTGCAAGTTGATTTTCCTAGATATAAATCACTACCTTTTGCTCAGCAGGCTATCCTTTTTACAATTTTTCTGAAGTCTTTTGAGAGCTGACTTGAGTAGCAAAATTGAAAATATGAGGCCACTTTGTAAAGAGGGAAACGCCCAACAGCATTGGCTGACTACAGGGACTTTGGTAATTTTGATGTTGGTGTCCATGTCCAAAACTGTCCAATTTCTTTATTTTTTTCAATACCTGGGATATGGGAGACACACTGCATGGTCTTTTGTCATAGTCATGACTTTAATAGGCTTACACACATAGCAGCCAAAAAAATGGTTAGCAGTCCTCTTGTCTGGGGCCCTCAACCTGTACTGAGATTAAGGAGAATGAATCTGTGAATAATGTCAGGAATATAGGAACTGTGATCAGCATTTTGGTCCTCTTGAAGGATATGAAGTAATTTTTTGCCTAATGACATGTGCTCTGGCATCAGAATCACCAAAAGATAATGTTACCTCTGTGACACTGTTTTTGGCGGTCTTTAAGGTCTTACAACACTTTGTTTTGGTTTCGGTTTTGTTTCCTTCACATTAGTGTCTTAAAAAATTGTGAGATGTTTTGGGAAAGTGTTGTTTTCAAAACTGTAATTTAATTGTTGGGAGTTCAGCTAATCTTTTCCTAACTCAGGATGCTGGAATTAACGTAAGAAACATATTTTCATTGTATTTGAACCACTATGGATTAGATTCTCAGGAAGTTCAGGCAAATTATTATCCTCAGACCCCCCTCAGACCCCTTTTATTCATGGGGAAATTGGTTCTTTCTCATCCAGTCCTCTTCCCTTGGCACGTAATGTTGTAATCCCTGATGTTCTAGCTTTCTGACCTTATGATCCAAAAAAGCTGTGATGCCCCTTGTCATAGGAAAAGTGAGAGTAATTGGTATGCCATAGACTATATAAGGATTTTGGATCTAACAAGGAATTTCTGAGTTAAACCATAATAACCAAATCTTCCAGTTTCTCTTCGTCTCAACAACTACTGTCCTTTCCCAGCTCTCTCTAACCTATCCTTTCCCAGCTCTCAGACATCCCTGCAGGTTTAGTTTGGGTGCAGGCCCATGGATGCAGAAGAGTAAACTGAGAACAGCTGAATTGTGTGACCGTGTTTTATTTTGCTTTTGCATGTGTAGAAGTCGTATTGATTAAAATTAAATCCATGGCCATCTTCACACCTTAGCCTGCTTGGCCTGAAAAATAAAGCACCTCATTGCACTTTGTGCAAAATGAAAACATCAGAGCACTGGACAATTTTCTGTCCAAGGAGGTCAGCAGTGCATGAAGCCATGGACTCTTCACTGCAGCACTGGGAAACCTTTCAGAGAGACTGAGCAATGACAAGTCTAGGGCTGGGACTGCACCCCCAGAGCTGCCAGCCCCAGCTGGGTGTCATCACCTGCTGCAGCCCTGCTGGTCCTGTTGGGCCCACCCCTGACCCTGGCCACCCCTGCAGGTACAGAGAGCTGGCTGTGACCATTATTTGTTGTGTGCAGGTGTCCAGGAGGCTGTGGTGACCTGTCTGAACAAACAAACTAGGGAGCTTGCAGACGAAGCATTGTGTGTTAGCAGCCGTCGTCCTCCACAGCTGCTGAAGGCCTGTAGCCTGGACCCCTGCCCCCCAAGGTAGGCATAATTTTAAGTGACCCCAAACTCTATTGCCTTTCACTCTGAGGTACACACTGCCTCAAGCATACCTTTCTTGGACTGCAGGGGCTTGCATCCTCTTCCTTCCACAGTCATATTGAGCGGGAAGTACAAAACAGCAGTAAGACCAAAGGGCAAACTTCAGGCTGTTTGCCTCTTCAAGTCCTGCAAGTAGACAGTTTATGAATTAGCTTAACTTGTCCCAGAGTTTTGTCAAGTTTAAGGAGACTTTTTCAACCTTCCCTCTCAGAAAGATTTTGCAGAACCTGCTTGTCTCTGGCCTCAGGCAGTTTCCACAATCATGACCCTAAAAACAGCAGATATTCTCTGCAGAGATTCACATCTGAACCCTCGACAACAGAAAATAGCTGTTATGACATTCTTACGGTTTATTTAAATATGGCCTGTCAAGTCTATAAAATGTACTGTATATATATTGGTTTTTTTCCCAGCTGTACACAGGTGCATTTACTCCATTGTGACACTGCAGCAGATTTTAAGTACGTTGTTGTATAACTCTGGACTATTTAAAACACTCAGCATTATCCAGGTGGTTGATCTACCTTAGAGCATTTATTGATAGATGTATGTATGATTTAGAAGACAACAGGCTCCAGAGGGGTATGTTGTTATGGATAATAGTAAATTTGGGATACACAGAGACAGTTTACATTAAAGATCAAAGAGGGCCTGCATGAAATAACAATAAGGACAAAAATAATGGCTTGGTTGGTAATCAGGGCTTTGAATTTGTGACAAATAGATTGCAATTTCTTTGCCAAAGCAATACAAATATTGTGTGTGAGGATACTGCAACCCTAACTTCGTTAAATTGTCTTTATTGCTGAAAATAACACACAAATATTATATAAATATTTGAAAATTTCTTCGTAGGTGGAGGTCCTGTTGTAATTCATAGGTAGAAACATCTCTGTTGCTGTGAGTGCATGGTAGAGTATTGATCAGCCACCAATTCTGACATGAAAAATAAGTACTCAGTAGTTAAGAAAAAACAAAGCACACTCACGTAGGCCAGTATTTATGGGACTTCTTTTATAAAAGCAACCTGAATAATTACATAAATACTTCTTTAATTAATCTGTGTGACTATCTATAGTGCTGTGGTCACCTTGCTAACCAGAGTGGATCTAGTGGATCTAGTTTAAGGCATGCATTTCCATCCATGAATTACAGGAGGCTCATACTGCAGGTGAGAATCAGTCTGTGAAGCAGAGGTGAAAGTGGATTGCTGCAGAGGGAGAAGACTAAGCAGCTTTAATCCACCCCTGGGGCTGCACCTGAGGAAAGGGGAAATTACTCTCTCCCCTGTATACACAACTTCTCTTCTGAAGCCCCCTCAGTCTGGAGGAAATTGCCTGTCTGCAGGCCCAGGATGAAGAACAGCACATATTCTGCAAAACAGTTCCTCTGGTCAGAACAAGCAGGCCTGCAGACTGCAGGCAGCAGGGCTAATGGAAAGAGAGTCAACAAGACAAGTTGATGTGTCTCCCAGGCAGGCTGTGATGGGATAATTACCTTATTTCCTCCAAGTTTCTGAAGTGCTACAACTACCAATGTCACTGTGTTAAATACAATAGTATATTAATGAAACAGATAGCGTATAAAAAAATTTGCTTTATAATCATTATTTACAGTCACTTTAATACTTTTTTAAAAAGGAAAAAATAAAGGATTATTTGTTTAAATTAAGATTTTTCTCCTTGTTTAAATCATAAGATACTTCAGAATTCTAATTCAATAAATTTTGATCCAGGAGTCTGATGGAAATTAAGGCTAAAATCATGTCCTTATGTATGCTGATGAAGGCATTTCTACCCACTGACAAGTCCAAAAATTATAATACACTGTGGCTGTGAACTTAGATCTCTTCTACAGGAGTTTCCAAAATCTGTGAACCATTGATACTTCCCAGAGCTCTTGCTGATGACTTATAGAGAGAGCTGGCTGGTCTCATAGTGCTGGCTCTTCTCTCTGTTTTCCAGCTGCCTAAGTGTGTTAACAGAAGCCTAAATTATAAAAACCACTTTCCTAAAATATTCTTTATGTGTAAGTGACTGCTGGAGCATGCAGTTGTTGTGGGTAGAGGAGGCATTCCACTGAAAAGGCAACTGAGATGGTGATGAATGTCTTGGTAGACAAGGAAATATTGTCCATAGCATGAAGAAAAGGCTGAGAAGTCTTGCCCAAGAGAATAAAAATTCTCTCCTAATATATTTAGACAAATGATTCCAGTGGCATTTCTTGAACCTAAATAGCCCAGTGTGCTTAGAATTTAATGTTTATGTCTAAAATTTAGTACAATTAAAGATCTTGCTTAGCTGTAGAGGGAGAACATTTAAATGTTAAAACTTCAAAGCTTAATGTTGCTTCTGCTACAGGCATTTTTGGTTACATGTAAGGCTACTCTGCAGCCTCTCAAAGGGTTAGTCATGTAAGCTGTAAACAATTGTTTTAGTTGTTTTACTATAGATGGACAAAAGCACTGAACTACAGAATCTCATCAGCCTTTCTGGAGGGTTAGAAGACATGGACCTCAAGAATGATATTGTTGCAGTAGTAGGAAAAGAGTAATTTCATTCTGGCTTTGTTCCATCTTTTTTCTTTTGGAAACTTTAGAAGAATGATACTCAAAGGATCTGCACTGTTGCTGTTCATTTGGCTCCTTACTGAAAATATATGTGGATAGACTAGAAAACTTCATTACTCACTTAGTACTTGAAATTAACCTATGGTTTCACCAACCTTTTCAATCCCTAATTGCCCTGGTCTGTGTTGGAACAGAATATGGTAAAAGGTAGAATATACTGGCAATATACTTCACATTTATGAAAACATTGAGAGGTCATGGTGCTTGTGCAGCAGCTGAGAATGCTTTGAAATTTTCTTTGGAATTCTGGCTTAATATATTAGCACATTACTATTCTGAGTACATGGAAGAGGGACAAAAACTAAACCACAGAAATCTGTCTTCAGATATTCACAGCTGTATGGAGTCAGAAAAATCCCATACTTAAAATTCTTACAGAAGAAAGATTAAAAATCAGGAAGGGTTGCACACAAAAAATTGGAATATTTCCTCTATATTCAAATCCCAACTGAGTCTCCTGGGGTTTCAGATTTTGTTGAGATTTTTTTGCTTATTGCTTCAAGAACAATAGCAGAAAAAGAGTCCAGACTCTTTTCTCCTGGAAAACAGTGTAACAAAATTTCCCATTTTGAACTGAATTAAGAAGACGGGAAACACTGCAGAGCTGATTGATAAGTTGGGAGCTAATAACTGACTTTCAACACAATAGTCACAGAGCAAAATTTGTTGTCATTAACTTAGTTTAATATTTCTAGGAAAAGGAAATAGCTTGTTTTGGTGTACTAGGAGAGCCAGAATGCTTTCTGCAGGAAAGAGAGGAATGAAGACTATGGCAATTTTAATTCAGTCTTTCAGTTACTTAATTTGTGTCAGTCAAGCTGTACCACTTGAAAAATTACATAACAATAACTGAGCAGAGCACGGTCTTCCAGAAGTAAGCTCAGAATTGCTGTTCAATGTCTAGAAGTTTCTTCTCTAAGTGAAAAAAAACAAAAGGGAAAATCACTCAGTTTTGCTAATTGCTATGTTTGTATTCTAGATTACCAAGAAAACAATTACAGGAACAGTGTTTCAATGTTAGCTTGGCTGTCTTCAACAACAAAATTACTCACATCCAAAATGTGCCTTTTCCTCAGCCTCCACAGCCCTAATTAGCAAGGCAGTCATCATCTAATCAGATATAATTGCTCTTGTTTATAAGAGCAACAGCATGAGCACCTCATGGTGAGCCAACAAGCTCTACCAAAGGGGTGAAAGAGAATGTTGTAACTCTGTTATTAATTATAACTGCTCAATAATTTGGTCAATGCGTGTTGAAAAGATTTGGTAAACATGTATGAACTAGGGAAGAGAGAATCAAAGCAATGAAAACCAGATGGCTGAAAATAGAGGAAATTACAGGCAATTTTTACAGCTTTGTTCATGAATATTTTCAAAACTGAACTTTTATTTCTGTGCAACAAAGAACAGCTGAATTCCACAAAATGAAGGGGGGAAAAAAAAAAAGAGAAAGCAGATGGCTCTAGGAATAGCACACAATTTCACCCCAGCAGTCTCCCTTTATCATTTCAAGCCTGTGTGATTTGCAAGAAAAGGTAGGAAACCATCTGAGTGGTTCTGATACCTGACCAAAAACGCAAACGTTGTCTGAGTTATTCTGGCCTCTACCGTTGCACAGGTTTTGGGGTTTTTTCTCTTTCTTTTTCTTTTTCTTCTGTGTCAGCTTGATTTGTGTTTGTGTGATGAATCATCTGTTATTATTTTAATATTTATTTGGTAAATGTGGTATTGTCATCTGTTTTGCTCCATTTCCCAGCTAAACTACAAAGGATAAAAAATCAACGTTTTTCAATGCATTCAATTGGTGATAGGTCAGACTTAGTGTAAGTCATGCTCCCATCAGCAATCTGAAATTAATTCAATATGTGTGAAAGGGCCAGAGCTTTCTCTAATCCATTAAAGGTGACCCATGTGTGGAAGGGTGTCAATGCAAATGTCTTTTGCATTGGTTGGGTGAAATATTAGAACATCTCTATCGAGTTCATGAAAAAGGTTAAAAGGTCTGCAAGTCATTATGTCTACAGATATTGCACTATAGCCTTACTGGTGGGGGATACCAGTTTTTGTTATTGTCAAGAACTACCAGTTCTTGCAGTTTGGTGGTTTTTTCAGAATTGTAAGCTAGAATTAGCATTAATGAGGCAAAGCTGGTATTACTGTCTCTTTGTGACACAGACAGGTTTTCAAATCCTCACAAACAAGTGATTTATTTTTTAAATGGGACACATTTAGGTCTATTTTTAGCTGAAGCACATTGAGAATGTCTTTGAGATCCTCTTAAAATGTAGCCCACAGCGCCTCCTGGGATCACAGACCCCAGCTTGGACTGTGGTGGAAGAGGTTGGAGAATCAGCCATCAGAAGGAATATGCTGTCACACAGGAAAGATTCCCCCTTATTTGAAGCCTTTAATATGAGAAACGTCTTAGAAGTTGTGGACTTGGTGAGGCAATTATAAGGTCATTTATTCCCCAGCTTTAGTATGCTAAACACAGGCCTATACAGGGACATCTAAACAAGCTGCCCTCCCTAGGTGACTCTGTTGTGCTCTTATCTTCATTACCTGCATGCCTATCCCCACCACTCTAATACCACCCTGGCCTTAAAACATATTAATCTGTGACCTAAAAACATTTCTCTCCCCATTTCTATATTATAATCTCCTGCTTTGCACCCTTTCTGGCTCTCAAGAGATTGTCCAAGATGTGTCTGACAGCCTTCCCTTCCCCTTTCTCTCTGGCTCCTCAGCATCCTTTACTCAGCTACAGTTACAGTGAAGTCCCCAGGAGGATCCTTTTCAGCCATGTGTGTCATATCAAAATGTGAAGCAGAGTAACTTGCAAGTTCGGAAGGTCAGAGGAGCTCTGAAGCCTCCATCACACCCTGCTTCCAGATCTTCTAGTTTAAGATTTCAGAGGTCTTCCTCAGCTATTTTGCACTTCTAAATAATATGATGGTTTCTTCATTAGATAGGATTACGTTAAGAGACATTTTCCTTCATTTCAGCTTGTATTCCCATCAGACTACTATTTTCATAAAATATTAGAGTGCAATTACAAATTATTTCTTTTAGTAACTTATACCACATATCCTTCTTACTTGGAGTAATAAATCACACTTCTTTATCAGAATACTGTATACCTAGATAGTTTATTTTCCTCTACCCAGATCTCCAGTTCACAAATTTCTTCAAGTTAGTACACCTTTGTGTTGAAACAGCTTTGCCATGACCTAACACAAGTTTCATTATAGCTAGGGACTTAATGAGCTCCTCTGCAGAGCAGACTTACTCTTTATTTTTTTTTTCCTGGCACAATTTTCTGAGTTTCATCACCTTAATGCAGTCCATTTCTTCTAAACTTTCTCTTCACTAATGCCAGTATTTAGGATTCACTGCCACTTGATATTTTTCAGTATTTTTAAAAAATACCATCTCACTCCAGTGTTTCATATCTAGGCTTCTACTCCTCATTTTTTTTTCTCCAAATTTATTCTTTTTTTCTTGAGTATTTATTTAATGCCTCAGCAGCAGTATTTCATTCCCCAAAGAAGCTTTCCTAACAGCAGCAAAAAAAGCATGTCTTTCCTTTAGCACCAAATATGAAGTTAAACATTTTGTAGCATAATGAACAGGATTAACTTTTTCACTTCAGCATTAACATGTGAAACAAGCTACAGGGTCTTTTAAATGGTTGATTTTACAATGCATCTCCACTTCTTTTAAAATGGGGTGAAATTATCAGTACCATTATATCTTCCACTTTGAGTATTGCTGAATTTGTAAAAGTTTCAGGAATACCCAGTATTTTAAAATCAATAAACCTTTATGGATGAAAGATAAGATATTTAAAAGAAAATAATAATATGGCCCTAATTCTTGAAAATATATTGTACAGTTCTGTAACATAGCTACTCATCAGAAAGATTCACATATTAAATAAATGGAGAAGGTGCCCTCATTTCCATTCAATTTGGAGTTAATTAAATACCCATTAAAGGAGTCAGAGTGATTAAATGATGAATTCTCTATCTGCCAACTAGGTCTGTCACACCTCCAGAAGCACAGCAAGACCTATTTGTGTCCATGGAAATTTCTATGTTCAGTGTGCAATTACCCATTAGAATTGTGACTAAGCTGATGTATTGTATATTCTAACCAAGTGTTCGTAGATCTTAGTCATCCACAGTTTTGGGAGACACTTGAACAACTCACACAGAGGTCTGCACATCTAATTACCACCCAGCAGATCCACAGATTTGTAATATTGTAATTATATTGTATGGAAGTGTGTTTAGCATTAATTATAATGCTTACACTGTTCTGGTCTGAACAGAGATTTTGAGGTACATCAAACAAGTTAATTTCCCTTCCCATGAGGAAACAAACTGTACTGTCTTAATTCATTATTTTCTGCAAGTTCAAAGACACCAGCTTCTTACCCAGGAAAATTGGGAGAAGTTCATTGAGTTGCCGTTCTGTAGTATGTGGATTCTGCACACAAACCTATGTAGATATTGCAGTTAGGATGGAGATACAATGTGTATACTTTTAATTTTGCCTATCATAACTTATCATAACATCATAACTTTTATAATACCAACACTTTGAATAGAATTTTTCCTTCCATTGAGTCAGAATCACTTGATACTTCCATGAATCTGACTACTTTAACATAGTTGTTTTTGAGGATTTTGTGGGTATAACATGAGTTTAGAGCCACCCCACTCTAAGTGAGGAACACCTGTATGTTTGGGTCTCTGAATGCTGATGTGAAAAAAAACATATTTTAATAGAGAAGAGTGAGTGAGCTACTAAATACATTATTGGTCAGTTTCAGGATCTCAAAATATTAAGTAAAAAGGAATAGAATCATAGAATTCCTTGGAAAGGACTTTAAAGATCATGTATTTCCCACACCCCTGCCATGGGCAGAGACATCTTCCACTCGACCAAGTTGCTCAGAGTCCCATCCAACCTGGTCTTGAACACCTGCAGAGATGGCACATCCACAGTTTCTCTGGGAAACCTGTGGTGGTCTCGCCACCCTCACAGTTAAGACTTTTCTCCAATATCTAATCTAAATCTACTTTCAGTTTGAAGCCATTTCCCTTAGTCCTGTAACTAAGTTCTTGTAAATAGTCTCTCTCCATCTTTCTTGTAGGCTCTCTTCAGGTACTTGAAGGCTGCAATTAGGTCACTCCAAAGCCCTCTCTTGTCCCAGCTGAACAATGCCAGTTCTCTCAGCCTTTCCACACTGGAGAATTTTTGCATCCCCCCAGTCATCCTCATGGCCTCCTCTAGACTCTCTCCAGCAGTTCCATGTCCTTCCTGTGCTGGGACCCCAGAGTTGGATGCAGGGTTCCAGGTGGGGTCTCAGCAGAGCAGAGCAGAGGGGCAGAATCTCCTCCCTGGCCCTGCTGCCCACACTGCTCTGGATGCAGCCCAGGACACGTTTGGCTTTCTGGGCTGTGAGTGCCCATGGCTGGGTCATGTCCAGCCTCTCACCCACCAGCACCCCCAAGTCCTTCTCCCGAGGGCTGCTTTCCATCTGTCCATCCCACAGTCTGTGTTGGAACAAGGGGTTGCTCTGACTGTGCATGAAATTCCCATTGACCCACATTTTGATCTTTTCCAGGTCCCTCATGATAAATATAAATATAAATATAAATATAAATATAAATATAAATATAAATATAAATATAAATATAAATATAAATATAAATATAAATATAAATAATACATTATATATAATTTATCTATTATATAAACATATTTATAAATAAAGATAAATATAAATTTCAGTGTATTATACTGGTTCTGGATGCACCCTTGGAAAAAAAAATCTTGGACTGCCTTTTTAATAGCATTTTGCAAGAAAGACATTGAAGGGAACTCAAAGCAGAACATTATGGAATGTAAGCAGACATTATGAATTTCCTGAGTTCAATCACAATACCATATAGATATAAATATAGATATATTTTTAAATTCTACTGTTCTGCCTTTCCCCTACTAAAAACACTAGACAAACACTCTGTATGCCTGATTTTGAGAGACAGTCTGTTTGTATCTTCTGCCCTCGTGAAACAGTTCAGGAATAGTTCATCCTGTTGAAAATATTATCCCTGTATTGCTGCCAGCCAGGTCAGCAAGAAGCTCATGTTACCTGCTGTTTTTGTGTCAGTCCTGCTTATACAACTTGGACTTGCTAGAGAATTACTGAAACCCAGTCACTGTTATCTGAACACTCATTCTTGAATATTCTTGCTTCATCCATTCAATCCAGTGACATCTTTACTTCTTTCCTGCCCTTATCATTTCAGCAAAGGCTTCTTTAGATTTAGGGAGAGTCTTGTTACTCTGTGGTACAAAATCACATGGTTCATTAATATTGATCTTACAATTTGTGAAGTCAGGCTTTTTGTATATTATTTCTGTGCCATCTACAACCATTTTCAACTCTCTGATTCTTTTAAAGTTTTATTTTAGAAGGAATTTCAGATTCAAAATTGTCAGTTGACCACACATCTTTCTCAGCTGCTGAGCTCTTTCTTTCTTTTTCTTTCTTTCTTTCTTTCTTTCTTTCTTTCTTTCTTTCTTTCTTTCTTTCTTTCTTTCTTTCTTTCTTTCTTTCTTTCTTTCTTTCTTTCTTTCTTTCTTTCTTTCTTTCTTTCTTTCTTTCTTTCTTTCTTTCTTTCTTTCTTTCTTTCTTTCTTTCTTTCTTTCTTTCTTTCTTTCTTTCTTTCTTTCTTTCTTTCTTTCTTTTCTTTTCTTTTCTTTTCTTTTCTTTTCTTTTCTTTTCTTTTCTTTTCTTTTCTTTTCTTTTCTTTCTTTTTCTTTCTCCCCTTCCTTCCTTCCGCACTTCCTTCCGCACTTCCTTCCTTCCGCACTTCCTTCCGCCACTTCCTTCCTTCCGCCACTTCCTTCCTTCCGCCACTTCCTTCCGCCACTTCCTTCCACCACTTCCGCCACTTCCTTCCGCCACTTCCTTCCTTCCGCCACTTCCTTCCTCCCTCCCTCCCTCTCTCTCTCTCCTTCCTTTCCTTTCCTTTCCTTTCCTTTCCTTTCCTTTCCTTTCCTTTCCTTTCCTTTCCTTTCCTTTCCTTTCCTTTCCTTTCCTTTCCTTTCCTTTCCTTTCCTTTCCTTTCCTTTCCTTTCCTTTCCTTTCCTTTCCTTTCCTTTCCTTTCCTTTCCTTTCCTTTCCTTTCCTTTCCTTTCCTTCTCTTCTGCTATCTTTAATTTTCTTGTGTTCCTCAGGAATAGCTGTTTTTTTTAACATTTTCCATATGGTGTAAAGGTAGGTCTAAAGAAAAGGTGTTGTTTTATGATATAATCCTATATGGAAAGCACCAGTGTGAAAAGAGCTAGGGAGATTTCAACATAAAGCAGCTCTGCCATGGGCAGCAGGGTGTTAAACTGTCTGCTGTGATTTAAGCTCAGATGGCAGCTCAGCACCATGAAGCTTTTCACTCACCCCCTTACACCTCAGTGGAATGGGAAGGAGAATCAAAATTAAAATTTGTAGGTTGGGAGAAGAAGGGTTTAATAATTTAAACATAAATAATAAATAATATTTAGGGTAGGTAATGATGATGAGGATGATAATAAGAGGGGAAGAAAAACAAGTGTCGTGGTTTTAAGCTAGTAACAAAAAAACTACTTATTTCTTGTTAGAGATATGGATTAAAACAAGAGCAAAGCAGGCTTAAAACTTAAAAGGAATAAAGACAGTTTATTAACAAACTATTAGAATAAGAATACCAAAATAAACTTTCAGAAAACTCTTTTTCTTTTCACTAATTGACTATTTCTTTGTACACATAACAACATAGAGACAAAAAAAAGATAGTTTTACAATTTTGGTGGTCAAAAACAGTTTCAATTTTAGAGTCTTTTCATCAGTCCCCGTAGAGAAACAGAAGTCTCTTCCTGCCAATCTATGGAGTTTCTCGAGTCCACTCGTCCCATCTCACACCACTCTGAGGTGTGCAATGGGTCAAATTGAATCTAGGGATGCTATTTTTAAGGATAAGTGATTCAAAGCAGAAGTCTTTTTCAGTTGTCTCTGTGAGCCCTCCTGGAAAACAGCCATCTCCCTGGCTCCTTTAAGGCTTTAAAATCTTCACTTCACTCGCAAGTTCCAGCAACTCACAGCATTACAATCATCATTCTTTTCTTTAAAGTCCACACTTTGAATACTCTATTCCTCCCATACTCTAGTCATGAATTAAAGAAGTCTTTAAACTACTGTCCATCTCCATAGCTGTAACAGAAAGACTTTTCAGCAACAAGCATCTTCTTTTTCTCTCTTTCTTATTTAAACTTAACTCTTTTCTTCACTGTCTTTGGTAGGTTTATGATGTCTTACATGTTAATTGTCTCTCTTTCTCTGTCTGTTCTAAGAAAAAGGAGTAATCTGTTGTTTATCTAGGTAATAAAGGAGTTAAAAGAAGAAAGCTACAAAAGTTCATAGTGTCCGGTTTCAGTCTAGCAGCAGACCTTGAAAACTAAACTAAACTGCTAAACTGTTTTCTCTCCTCCCCCCCCCCCTCCCTGCGGCCTTGTCCCGGGCCTGGGAGGGGGAGGGAAAGCCAAGACGGAGCTTGTTACCTCTCCAGAGCCGGAAACAAAAAGAGAGCGAGACAGCTCTGAGTGTACTTCTTAAGGGAGTGTTTACAAGTTGAATTCACTTTTTAATGGTCAGATCTGCTGTCAATTCTTGGAAATGGCTGATAATTGGTCAGGAAGAAGAACTCCCATCAGTCACCAGTAGCTTCAACTTCCCTTTTTTTTTACTCGCTTTTAAAGGTGAAGCTAACCCATGACAACAAGGAAGAACAAGAGATGCACAGTACAGTTTCTCAGCTTCTGACCTATGTTCAGCCCCATCTCTGCACCCCAAACAACCCCTCTTCCACATAACTTCTCCAGTTTACATATCAGGCATGACATTCTGCAGTGTCCAATATCTATTTGACCATTTTGGGTCACATGTCCTGGTGTCCTGGCTCCTTCAGTGATATTTTTTTGCTGATCCTATTCACTGGCAGAGCACCAGACATGAAAAAGTCCTTAACTTAGTATAAACACTACCTAGCAGCAAACAAAATACCAGTGTGTTATCAACACTATTCTCACACTGGATCTGATCTATTTGAGAGTGGAAATTAACTCTACCTGAGCAGAAACCAGGACATTTTTTGTTGCTTCTTTGCAAAAGACTCATGTAGACTGATACGCAAAATTTATTTCATAAATTAGTGGTTCTTGTGCTTCTGCTTCAATGTAGGTTTAGGGCAATGTACATTCTCACCTCGGTGTAGTTCTCAGTGTGTTTCCTCCAGGGACTCCTCATTCATTTTCTGCCATCTCCTGTTACAAGTTCCACTTGTGCAATTTTTGTTCTATTCCTCAAACCTCCTGATACTATTTCTTAACCAGCTTTCCACCTTTACACTGATTTACTCTTTTCCTTACCTGTTAACTGTTTCATTCTTGAAAGGCCTACCAAGGATCTATTTTCATTGTAACTCACATCCTTGTAACAAGTTGCTGCTTTAAGCATAAGCCCAAATCTATGCTGATACTAATTTTTCTTTTCAAACCTAACCTTCTCTGTGCAGTTATATTAGCCTTTGCTATCAATTATCTCAGTGCTGCAGTTACCAACCTGAATTAAAGTCTTACGTGAGGCACTTTTCAGTACCAGTATGTCTGCTAATCCCTCAAACAAGTTCTCTGCCAAACCAGTTTGCTTACCTGAAGCTGTCTTTTCATGTTCCTATGTTGGTCCATGCAATCTATACCTGCAAAAGTCCCCTGAAAGACCCACTGCACCACCTCCCACTTTCAAAGTGTTGGCAGAGGAACACAAACTTTCTTTTCTGTCCTGCCTGAATAGCTGATGTTCTCTATCTCCAACTCAAGGGAGAGCAAGACTTTTTTTGAAGTGCAGAATGTTATAAATTTTGCTTGAAGCATGTCATGTTCCTCTAGCAATCAGAATTGTCAGTTGTATAGTTACTGAATATTCCTTTTACCCTGTGTACTTCTCTGACTTTTGAGTTCCTTCTCTATGTTTCTCTGTTTGGCTCTGTTATATAAATGCTGGCTCCCTGCCACAACCAGCTATAATGAGCTGCAATGTTAATTGATATCAGAACATTTACAGAGCACAGGTCACCTGCCAGAGCACTTTCATTGAGCCTTTGATCTGCTTACGTGTGTTGTCTGTATATTTTTAATGGACTTCCTTCACTTTAAGGAGGATACTTTTTGAAGAAAGCACCTCTTTGTCCCTTGTGCACAACAGCCCCCTGAAACCTTTCCTGCCTGTTCAGTTCTCTTGTCACAGAGGCAATGCTGTGCAATGGATACTGTACAGTGGATTTTGTCAGGCTGGCACTGAACAACTCTAAGTACGAATTGTTTTTCTGGTTTTGTTGGTGATGATTTAAAAGTTTACATTTTCATTTTTTATTTTTTAATGAACATTAATTTTTTCAGAGCTTAGTTAAATCTCACTTTTCATCTGAGGTGTGTGTATACTGTATGTGTATTTGTAGTGTTCAGTCTACTACAGATTGAACCACAGCAGTAGGGAGATCACTTCCTAGAGAATTCAGATCTGTGTTTGAACACCAGGGTTGAGGTCTTTGCTCTCGTACTTCATTTCAAAGGAGCAGTCAGACTTTACTGTGGGTGATCTAACATCTGGATGAAAACCACTTGTAGTTAAATTCCTGGCTTTTGTGCCACTTTTTTTGAGACATTGATTGTAAAGTCAAGAACTGACTTGGGAGTTCTCATCTCAATCCTGTAGCTTCACTGTAAGAAAATATGCTACCCAAATAGAACGGATGGTGTCTTTTCTTCCTGTTCAGAGTTTAGGATCACATTTTGACATGGTATTTAAGATGTGATACTGAGCATATTTACTCAATCTGTTAAATGAGCCTCGAGAAAGTCTTTCACACTTGAAATGTGAAACTTTGCCACAAGTGCTGTTCCAGGTTCATAAGGAAAAGGAAGGGAGGAGATATATGGGCTGTGAGCAGACTTCTTAGTCTTCAGGACCAAATGGAGAATGCACAGGTTGACAGAGGACAAGAGGAAGCCAGTATTGATGTAATATGCGATTTACTCAGCCTGTTATATGCACATATACACACATATACACAGCTGCCTCGCAGCCCTTGAGCACTGAGGAATGCCTTTATACAGGCAGATGTCAGATGTGAAGTCAGATGCTCCCAGGCAAACCTTTTTCTACACTGATGAATGTTTATTTTAGAAATAAGGAGAGTTCTTTTGTATCGCTTTCATATGGTTTAACCACATAAAAATGACAATAATTTCATTTCTTTTTAACTAGTTTGGGAGGTCTTTGTCTTGAAAAGTGTTTACTTTTCCTGTGCAATTGTCTTGGCGCTGGTGGAAGGGATTCTGTCAACATTAAACCACATCCCTAGAAAATTTTCTTATACCAGCTAACACCTTAGAATGATTTGGGGTTTACCATATGTGTTGTGCATATGGGAACTAATCCAAAGTTGTCACCTACATAGCACTTTGGCTCAAGACTACAAGTTCTAGCTACACCATTTACTTTTTCTAGACTGACTATGGGGGTTGAGAGAGTGTTTTGTTCTGAAGGCTTGTAGCCCTACTGGGGCAACAACTAGTGCTAGCATCTTGCCTTATCACAAGTAGCTTCTCACTAGCCAGTGCCACTTTCTAGTCTCTCTAGCTAGCAGGAGTATTGTCTGATCTCTAGTTCTTGTGGCAATGAGAGGGACATTTCAAAACCGAGGTAACAGTGCATTATTGTGCCTTGAGGGTCCCGTCAAGCTGAAACTCTTGTTGCACTAGCTGGTAGAGAAAGACAGAATAAGATAACATCTCTGCTGTAATGTTACTGCCTAAGCAGGAAGCATGGACAAAGCTCAGGAGAAATAAATTCAGGAGAAAATTAAAAAAAAAACCCCACCAAACGAAAGAAACGAACAAAAAAAATCGCCATGAAACAATCAACACCACACAAATGTATTGTTGTGATTTTGTGAACATAGTGAACTGAAGTTGAGACACAGGTGGGAGAATGGTATGATCCAGCCCAGTACTTGACTATTCCCTTTGGACTCAAAGGGAGTTTAGCCATACTCACAGGGTAACCCATGTTTCAGAAGTTCTGGTGTCACCCACCTCTGCAGTTCAGCAAAGAGACAGGAACAAGGTCCTGCTCTTTCCTCTTGCTAGCATTCCTCTTTGCTAGCCATGTCTACTGTCTCAGTGGTTTTAATTTAATATAATTTTTGTTAAATCAGTTCAAATATTCAATGTATTTAATGTATATCAATAGAGTTATGTATCTATATCCTACAGATATCTGTTTTATATTAAATACTGTTGTTGAAATATTTTTAAAGTCTAGTTTGCGCTTACATACAGTACTTAGTACTCAGATATTTAGGAGGTGGAGATGGAAAACTGGGGAACTGACAGACCTAGACAGAAGCATAGATGCATCAAAGTCCTACTGTATGATAAGGCTAAAAGTGTGCTGTTTCTATGTTACCACTAGGTTTGGGCACTAGTGGAGGAGAAAGGAGAAGCGATAAAATGTGTTTTGGACCAAAACTATGCAATCCTTTCACCAGGCTGTGAAAACTAATATGGGAAGTACCAAAGAGATGACTTTCAGCTGTTCTATAAACTAGCAAGTGTGCAGCTTTTTCCTGAAGTCTTTGCCTGAACAGCAGTCACAGTCAGCTTATAAAGACACCAGTTTCATTTGTGCAAGGTTCTTTTAGCTTGAATCTCTAACTACTGTATTCACCCTTTAAAGTGTAAGAATATTTCCTGCTTGAATTTTAATTTTAGTATTGACAGATGCATGTAGAACATCCTCTTTTGTATGCCCTGTGCATTGGAAGAGTCACTATGGCAAAAACACCCTGAAGAAAAAATAGAGGAATTCACAGATAAGTACTACATGAAATATGACAGGACATATTTCTGTTAGCATAACATAACAGTCTAGGGGCAAAACAACATTTCTACAAAAAATAGTATTATATATACTGTTCATATATTATTACAAATAAGACAGTATTAGTATTATATATATATATTTAAGATTATTTTCTCCAACAGTACAAATATTCTAGAAACTAATTGGTAAATTTAGTGGGATAATATTAATTCAAAATGTTGCGAGCACCTTTAGCTGTTATAAAATATTTCTACAGCCCTGTAATTCTATAAGATTATCACTGGTTTTCTCTATACTTCTTAGGACTTTGAAATTGATTTATATAATTTATGGATTCAGTTATTACCACATCCCTACTCCACTTTACACGTCTGCTCTGCTCTACATTCTTTACTTTCCATCTGTGAAGCCTGTAAATGTCACTTGGGGCTACAAAAGTACAAGGGTAAGAGGTATTTAACCCCACAGTTCGTGAGCTCCTCAAAGGACACTACTCTTTAATGCAGCTGGAAAGAATTGTGAACAAACTGATGTTTGTTATGGGTAGTTATAGGTAGGACAACAGATGCAACCTCCAACATTCAGAAATTTCAAACACAGGAAAAACAAATCCTTTCTCTTTATGGAAACACAGCACTTCTTTCTGGAAGAGACAGACACCCCTCTTCTGAAGAAGCCAAGATGTCCAAAGGGTTTAGGCTTGCCAGCAACTGAGATATGAATTGCCAACAGAAACATTTGCACTTACAGCAATAACCAACAAAATGTTGCTTGAGTCAACAGCTACTGCCAGCACTTGAAAAAAAGAAACTTTGGCAACTAACCCTGTATCACAATAGATTCTGAAGTACGAAAATGCCTTCTTTTCACCACCTAATCAAATGTCTTATTTTAGATTTTGCCAGAACTGAAGGGTAGATGATATTCCCATTAAATCTAACAATTTCATGGGAAAATCTGCAAAGACCTCTCCCTCTGGATCATTCATATTGAGAACATATTCCAGCTTAGTTTAACTGGCAGCCATATGTCACTCCTATTCCACTGATAAATAGCTCCCAGTGCATGTGTTCAGATTAGTGTCCTTCAGTGTATTATGGCCTGGAAAGTGACCACAGGGACTTCTAACTCAGTATGCAAGATGCATTTATTACTAGAAAGGGTTAAACAAATTGTTGTCATTGCTACTAACAGAACCAAGAATATTTTCCAGAAGCAAACTACACCATCATTAGTGCTTACAGTGAGGTTCAGGATGCATCCTTTTATAAAATCTGAGAATGTCACCAGCAGATGGAGTACAGTAGAGGAGCAATGTGCCTTTGGTCCATCAGGATTTCATCTAGGGAGGAAAAAAATTCTTATGTGCTAGCTGTTTACATTTTTTAAGGGTGTTACTTGAAAGGGAGGAAAAATGCTCAAAAAATAACTTTATAAAATAAAGAGTTTAGAATTTTTCAGTGATTGTAGGATAGCACAATCTTAAATAGTTATTTGAGTAATGTGTTTGCTAATGTAATGTGTTTTACATGCACCAAGCTATTTCCATTGACTGCAGATCTCAGAGCATCAGAGTGGTTTTTCTCTGCTTCTTCCACAAAATCTGCTTCATTCTGCTGACATGTTTCATAACTTTCCCTCATACTCTGACTCCATTCTGTTTGGAGCCTAAGGGTATCCTCCTTCATAATCACTCTCTTTAAGCTTCTGCCTGGATTTACTTTCTTCAAAGACGAGTTCTCTGAGCCTTCCTTTTCCCAAATTTTTAATTATCTCAGCAATCAGTTTCAATAATGTCATGCTGGAAAGGAAGCTACTCTTCAGATTTAGAAAACATGACACTATCTGACTTTTATGCTTTTATTTTGGACGTGACAGTATATCCAGGTCAGCATACAGTTTTGCATGAATTTGTTGGGGAGGCTATTTTCTTGTATTTTCTTTCTGAATATAGGACTGATTTTTTGTGTATACTTTTCTACATATCTCTGAAGTGCTTTCTAGCTGAGACTTGAGTGGAAGGCCTAGTATTTTAAACAATTTTCAGTGTTTAGCTAGCAGAATTCAGGGTTATACAATATCAGTGTTTGTTTCAAATATCAGAAATCTGGTTTTAAGGTGATGGACACTGAAATACAATTATCAACAATCCTGTTGATGCAGGATTTACACAGCTAGTTCAGAGAGGATCTAGTTCAGTGACAGATGTTCATCCAGAGGTAGAAGATGATCCCCTGCCTTCCCATTTCATCTCTCAAGGCCTTAGTACCTTCTGTCTCAACAGCCCAGAAAAGTCATTCAGGAATACCACAGAAATTTGTGCTCAGTATTTCAGTTTTACATTCTTTTAATTAAACATTTGTTAATAACTTCCTTTTTTTTTTGTTTAAGATAGGGGGAGAAAACCAATTAATTAAATCTGCTCTATTTTGAAATACATTGTCCATGCTCCTACAGACAAAAAAAATCCTACTGTAGGACACAAAGCACTTCCTGTGATATTGCAGGAATCCCAGAGACTTGCAGTCCAAGAACTTCTGACAAGAGATGAAAATGCAGAACTACAAATATTCATCCTCCACCTATCAGAGTGACATTGATCAGAGAAGGAAAATTCCCTTTCATTTACTGTTTCTTCACTCCATCTGTCATAATAAGAGAAAAATTAAGGTGAATTTATTCTGTGCATAAGATTTTCTCTGCTGTTCCCTTCACAGATGGGAGATTGGGAATTGGAGCACTTGCAGTCTTACCTGTGGGGTTGGTTTGCAGACACGAGATGTCTTCTGTTCTCATCTGCTATCAAGAGAGACGAATGAGACCGTGATTTTGGCAGATGAGTTGTGCTCTAAACCCAAGCCGTCCCTCGTACAAGCCTGTAATCGCTTTGACTGCCCACCCTCCTGGTATCCTACAGAATGGGAAGAGGTAAGAATTTATGTGTAACCTCACTTTATGCCTGCTTAAAGTCCTCACTGCACACATTTTGGTGGTCAGAGAGCTGGAGCACCTCTCCTATGAAGACAGGCTGGAGAGCTTCAGTAGAGACAGCTCCAGGGAGACCACAGAGCAGCCTTACAATTCATCAGTTGTTCCCACAGAAAGCTAAAAAGAGACTTTTGACAAGGGCATGTAGCAATGGGGCAAAGAGTAATGGAATTAAACTGAAAGAAGGTAGATTTAGTTTAAATATTAGGAAAAAAATTTTTAGTGTGAGGGTCACAGGGGGTGGGGGGTGGAACTAGAAGAACTTTTAGGTTCCTTCCAACATGCACCATGCTATGATTCTATGGTTTTGCTTTAGCCCATCAGCAGGAATCATTCATCATTCTGACAAGCCATTAAAAAACTTCAAAGTGTGCATTTTTTGCTCTCAAAAATGCATCAGTGTTTCCAGAGGTAAATAATGACTGTAGATATTTCTAATGCAAAGTTATTGGAAAATTTTAACAGCTGGCTATAGATTTCAAACAAAAATACTGGAATATATTGGTTAGCTGCAGTGAATCAACTTGGGTGAGCTATATCAAAGTTTCTAGGAATACTAAACTAGAAGAATTAGGGATAAAAGACTCTTTAAAGCATTTTGAGTATTACATATATTCTCAAATAATAATTTAGTTTGTACAACATACATTCCTCATGCTTCAGATTAATATATGTGTGTTAAACACTACCCTTTGGGAGATGGATGCTTTATTACACTGATTATAAAAAATCCTGTTTACACAACGTGTCCCTACAAGGTTTTCCATTTTAGAAAGCACCCTGAAATGAGTCAATTTGTAAATCTGGTTGCAAATTATAATACTTGTGCAATTTAAAAGGCTTAAAGATGCTTCTTTAAGTGGTTGTAATACTAAATTTTTAGTAATACTACTGCAGGAAGAAAGAATCCTGCACTATTGTCAAGACAAAAGGAAAAAATTGCTGTGCATTTAAAAAAAAAACAAAAAACTATTTAAATCTTCATTAGAGACATGTGCGAGTCTTCATTCTCTCCTATCTGAAAATTATGAGCATTTTGCATAGTGCTTACATATTCCTACTCTGTGTCTGTCTATAAAATCTGCTCCTCACTTAACATCCAGGGAGATATTAATATACTCACCTAATGAACTTGGTAAGTCCATGAAGCTGGGAGAGCTTTGGGTTTGGGCAACCAACTCAGTAAAAAATATTTATTCCAGTCTGATGGCCTGTCAAAGCTAGGTAATGAGCCTATAGCTTTAGTCCTCTGATTAAAACAATTCAGTGATGTTTCATGCTTTAATTTGCCTACTGATATTCACACACACATATATACTTAGTTGTACTTTTGAAAATCTCAACTATGGGTGAAATGAATGTTATATTTGCAAATAGCAAATAGTATTCTACCAGTTCATAACATAATAACAGAAGTTAAGCATTTTAAAATTAGGATATGCTAGAAGAAGCACTTATAATTGGCCGCATTCCTTACAGAAAGCAATTTTCTGAAAGTGTATGTGAACAATCAGAAGAGATATATGCTATACTATGTGGAAAAATTTATTTTTTCCTAACAGTGACCATTAGCTATAGGCCACACTAGAACAGTACCAAATTGTTTCTACTAACACTATCTCTAAATGGATTTTTTCAAGATTGTAACATCTTCCTCAACAGTTTAAACATGCATACTTTCACCTGTCTAAAGTAATTTTTCCAACTGTTCAAGGGCTCTCAAATGCTGTCTCTTTGTAAGGTTTAGCAGATCTTAGTGGGGAAGAAGCTTGATTATGTCTAAAATCTTTAACAACTACGTTAATAAGAAATTGAACTGTTCACAAGTTTACACTTGCAGTAGCTGTTATCTTCTCTAGGCTGAGAGACAACCTGTGCTGTGCTTCACTGCTACATTTCAACAAAGATCATATTGTACCTCTTCTGCCTTACTTCCACAGACTTTTCAGGCTGGGCACTGAATATTTCTTTTGCTTACCTTAGACCAGAGGAAAACAGCACAAAAAGTGTGCTTCTCTACCTACTGTCTTCTGCTTCTGTTCAGATGAGTACTGTGCCAGAAAAAAACCTCTAATCCATCAAAATCAATTTCCATTCTCTCATTTTTTAAGGATGTCTGTGTTGCTTCTTTGCAACACCATCATCTTTACAGATATTTCCACCCTGCAGGAAAGACAGACCTTGCAGCTCAGTCTCACATGGGTTTCCCATCTGAAAACCTGCACCATGAGGCTTGTGCATTACACTCAGAGATTATTACAGCTGTTGGCTTCTGAGATGTGGAAAGAAAAAAAAAACATTCGGAAAGGATGTGAGTGGCTGAGACAATTTCTGGAGGTGGCCTCCAGTCGTGCATCAAAACTGCTGTAGATCCCTCCAGCGGTAGAAAACCCAAAGAAGGATTTCTTTCCTTGGATTAAGGGACCCACAACATTTGCCCTCTCCCCAGGCTCCTGGGAGGATTCACCCCATACAGGGAGATGAAAGGCCCTTCATGAAGGCACCTTCCTCACCCTAGGGAAGGTCCCTTAAAGCTTCACCAACATGAAAGTGTAAAATCTGTTCTCCACACAGCCTGATTTGAATACATTTCGTTGGCCTCATCAGCAGAGTTTGTGGTGCTTTTCAGAGCACTCACTCATACTGGTTTAATGCAAACACATACACACACACACACACACACACACAAAAAAAAAACCACACAAAACAAAAAAAAAAAACAACAAAACAAACTAAAACAAAACAAAAAAACAAACAAACAAAAAAAAACCCAGAAGATTTAAACTGTAGTTACCAGTGTTTCCTAAGCCTTTTATGCTTGTAAGGAAGGCTTGTCTGAATTGAATGCCATTCAAAGACCCAGTGTTTCTGGAAGATAAACACACAATAATTATCAGTGTTGTAACATTACAAACAATTTTTAAAACATCTCCTTACATATTCCAGACTATTTCTTTTTAAATATTTCTGTGTCTTAATTAAATACATTAGGATCTTTATCATTTTCAGTGGTATGCTTCTGGAGCAGAGTTTAAGCTTTCATTTTACAAGGTGTCTTGGTTCTAGAAGACAGGTGTCTGCTAGGGAGAGCAGGAGCCTCCCTTGGGATGAAAGAATGTAGACCCCCTCCCTCCGAATTATTATAATTTTGAAATCAAGGGGGCTTTCAGGCAGAGATCTGGGGATAGGAATAACAGTTCTTTACTAGTATAACCAGGTGAACAAACAAACAATAACTACAGCAATAACAAGAAAACAGAACCAGGGACCCCGTGACAGCTTTCTCGGCTGAGACGGGATGGAGGAGAGGCTTTGTTTTCACAAACCCCTCGGGCAGTCAGTCCCGGTGCTCCTGCAGGGCTCCGAGGAAACAGTCAGCTGGAACAGCAGGGACGAGCTGCGATCCTGGGCTGGTGGATGAGGTGGATCAGCAGCTCCACGGCGATGCCTGGCAGGACAGCGGGTGCGAGGCCACCAACCAAGAGGGGAGAAGGAGAAGAAGCAGCTCCGCGACCCAGCGCACGAACGTCCTTCTTCCCCGAAGCCGAGGAAAAAAGCCAGCTAAAAACTGTCCCCACCCTCCTTTTTCTGCCCCCTTCCACCCCCGCCACTCTGGGCCCGGCTACTCTTTGTCTTTTGTGAGCACCCCTAAGTACCGGTAGTTAGGTTTCCCAGCACATAATGGGTAAAAATTCCCACCTAACCCTCAACACAAGGCCCTATCTGTTCTCCATACCTGAACTGGGAGACATCCACTAGTAAATCTTCAAACATCTTTGTTTTATTACTGAATAAGTGGTATAGTCTCAGTCCCAACATTCTTTGTTTGCTCTTGAGTGCTGTCTTTGCTCCAATAATTATCCAAAGATAATTAGAACAATGACTTTAAAACAAAATCAGCATGGGAAAACTGGTAATATTTTCTTATATTATCCTATCTATTTTTAATCCATAGCATAAAATGCCTCTTCTAAATCTTCAAGTGTCAGGCCTTAAAAAAATTGAGAGACCTTATAAGAAAAAACGTGTTTACTCCTTTTGCAGGTGCTTTATCTTACTGTGGAGTCTTAGCAGAGAATTTTTTGACAGTAAGGGAAAACCTGTATTGTTATACACCTTGAGTTGAGAGCAGTATAAAATTAAACTACATGGGAGACCATGGCACCTGGGGGTCCTGGTCAATGGAAAGCTGAACATGAGCCAGCAGTGCCCTGGCAGCCAGGAGGGACAACCCTGTCCTGGGGGGCATCAGGCACAGCATCACCAGCAGGGCAAGGGAGGGGACTGTCCTGCTCTGCTCTGAGCTGGGACAGCCTCACCTCCAGTGCTGGGAGCAGTTCTGGGTGCCACAATATGAGAAAAAAGTGAAACTGTTAGAGAGTATGCAAAGAAAGGCAACTAGGACCTTGAAGGGGAAGCCATATGAGGAGTGACTCAGGTCACTTGGTCTGTTCAGCCTGGAGGAAGAGTGAGGACAGACCTCATTGCAGTCTGCAGTTGCCTTGTGAGGGGACAAGGAGTAGCAGACACTGATCTCTTCTCTTTGCTGACCAGTGACAGGACACAAGGGAATGGCCTGAAGATGTGTGAGGCGAGGTTTAGGTTGGATATCAAGAAAAGGTTCTTCACCCAGAGGGTGGTTTGGCATGGGAACAGCTCCCCAGGAAAGAGTGGTCACAGCATCAGATTGAAAGTGTCCAAGAAGCATTTGGACAATGCTCTCAGGCACAAGGTGTGACTCTTTGGACAATGCTCTCAGGCACAAGGTGTGACTCTTGGGGTGTCCTGTGCGGGAACAACACTGTATAAGTGAATAAAGTCCAAGAAGCAAGAAAAGATATGTTTTGTCTTATCTTTGGTAGAGCTGGAAGGGCAAAGAGACTTCCTGAGATTTGAGTGATTGACAGTAGTATCATACTTTGTGATATTCATAGTCTGTAATCCATTTTGTATCTTGTATATGATAAAAGTCTTTAGGAAATGTTGGAATAATACTTTTAATCATATTTTTCTTCCTCCTCTGGAATGAATTTTCCTCTAATGAGAGGCTGATAGACATTTTCTTCTGTTGAAAATAATGTTTTTCTTGCTTAATTTTTTGGTAGCCTTTGAGCTGTGTGGCATTCTAAATAAGTAGGATAAAAGCTAATTTTACACATTAAAATAAACCAAATATAAAAATGGCTTTCTGCACTTCCTTTCTGTCTTTCAAATAAAATGTTTATCCTAAATATTCAGGCTAGCATTAAAGTTTATGCAGCTATTTATCTAAGAGAAGAGGGTAATTCATGCCTGCAAGATTTTTTAAAACTCTCTTTGTAACTGCTTAAGTATACTTTTTAATACTTCTCTATATTATTGTCTGCCTCTCTTGAATAATTGCCATGTCACAAGATATAGGCAACTCCTGTCATGTCAAGAGTGTAATGCAGACTCCCCCTTTCCTTTTCTAAAAAGAAAAAATGAGTTGAGCTGGCTGAACTGAGCAGAACTGGGAGCCTTTTACCAGCCTTAGGAAAAGGGTCCTCAGGAAAAAGGACTGAGCAACTAAATTTACAAAAAATATTCAGGAAAGCTACTAAATTTGGTTACTCAATATTTCCTGCCCTGCTTGAGTAGAAAAATAGATACATTAAAGACAGAGGAGAGATGTGTTCTCTGGATGTTAATCATTGCAATTTACTTATCTACTGCTGGACAAGATTTTTCTACTCTGACACTGTTCATGTCAGAGCCCAGACAGAGATACTAGTATTTAGATTCTCCACAGCACATGCAAATGTCTAATTTTCCAAGTGGAGAGGACAAATTTCCCACCTCCATTCTGCAATGCTAACTCACTGTTTCCATGTCTTTTGAAACAATACCTTAAAACAGAACACTTCAGAAATACTGAAACAATTTTTCTAAATACTAGCAACCTAAGCTGCTTCTCTTTTCCAAAATAATATTGACTTTTTTAAAGCAGTCTACTTGGAGGTCTCTGAAATTTTTGTTTCATGTTTTCTATTTGGCCAAGACCAAGTGTTGATTTCTACCCTAGTTTACAAGCAATTTTTGCAGCAAGTGGGATGGTGCAGGTGTCATACGAGGTTTCTCTCTTTTCTCACAGTGTTCACAGACCTGTGGTGGTGGTGTCCAGAAGCGAGATACACTTTGTAAGCAGCGCCTGGCAGATGGAAGCTTGTTAGAGCTGCCAGAATCCTTCTGCTCCATGCCAAGGACCGTTACACAGCAAGCCTGCAAAAACGAGGATTGTCCCAATGAGTGGCTTCTCTCTGACTGGACACAGGTATACTATTTGCATGCATGAGTATTGTACAGATCTTGGAGAGTGCCTAAGCTAGTTGGGAGAGAGGAGCCAAATAAAGTCAGATCCCACACAGCATGCTATGCCCAGTTTTGTCCGGTAATCTGTCCTTATCATCCTTATCATCCTTATCATCCTTATCATCCGTATCATTGGAGGATTATCGCTAGCTCCATGTTCCTCTTTGGTGTCCACCTCCACAGGTGTGCTTTAGCCATCTGGCCAAACTATTAAGACCCTTACAGTGTAAACACAAGTTGCACTCAAAACAATAAATTCCTGCCTCTGTCCATGCCTCTTCTTATTTCATCCAAGGCATCGATGAAGAGTAATCTTTATTAGGCTACATGCCCTTTGTTGCCAAAACCTAGATATTCTGTTGTCAATACTCTTTTCCTCTTGGGGCAACTCCAGTCCTTTCCTATGATAAAGAGAATAGAAAAGAGGGAAGGAACAGGACAAGAGGGGAAGGGGAAGGGGAAGGGGAAGGGGAAGGGGAAGGGGAAGGGGAAGGGGAAGGGGAAGGGGAAGGGGAAGGGGAAGGGGAAGGGGAAGGGGAAGGGGAAGGGGAAGGGGAAGGGGAAGGGGAAGGGGAAGGGGAGAGAGATTCTATGAAAATATAGTTTTACTTTATAAGGTTAAAGCAAAAGCAAAGGTTCATGCCAGTAAGCATGATAATCATTCCACCTCTTGCAGTCTCTGTCACCACTCTTCCAGTCCTCTTTCACAGAAGGTAGTGGAAATTATCTTGTGGAAATTGTAAAGGAAATGCCAATCACCCTACAGAGCTGTCCAATCTGCACCCTTCTTATAGGGATCTGTCTGGGAATTTTACTCAAATTATTTGATGTTTTCATAAAGTCTTCTTGCCAGGAGACATAGCCATTCTGGTAGTGAAGATGGTAATTACAGTTCTCTACCCATTTTCTAGCTCTTTTTACAGACTGTTGCTTTGGTTCCAGTGCAAAGGCACTGCCTGTATTTCATTTTCCACAATGTTATATACATAAATATGAAACTGAATAGTCATGATGAAGTCCATCAAATAATGTCCACCTGTGCAACAGCCTCTGCAGTCTGGTATTAGAGGATTTATACTATTTAGTGTAAGCCGTATGTATAACTACAAGGCTGAGGTAATGAATTGGTGACTAAAATATGCATCCCTTTATTATTCCTAAATATATTTGCAACAGCAAAGCTTAAAGATTAAGCTTAGGCCAGATTTTATCACACCAGAATGCAACTGTGATCTGCAATTCTGTGATGTCTGCTCTTGGACATGAGCCAGAGTTTTTCCAGCCAGCAGATGCAGACACAGAAACAAAGTTCAAAGACTGGTTTGAACTGTAGCACAGTACCATTGAAACAAGGGACGCCATCTGACAGAAAAGTGGAAACAGGAGCATGGAAAGAACCTAAGCCTTACAGGACAGAAAATAACAAGTATTTCATCTCTTTACTGTGCCTGCACTGTTTGTAGGTGCATGGTCAGATGCTGCTCTTCTTTACTCTGCTGCAACATTTTGAAAACTGTAACTGTTCTATCCTGTGGTGTGTGTATGCAGTGTGGATATGGGAGGTGAGGAGGAAGCGTGTGACGAGGAGCACCTTTTTTGTTTCTCCTAATGTTTCTCATCCTGTTCCTAGTGTTCAGTAAGCTGTGGAGAAGGCACGCAGAGCCGAAATGCTATTTGCAGAAAGATGCTGAAAACTGGGGGCTTTGTTATCATCAATTCCTCACTCTGCCTCCCTTTGCCATTCTCATCCTTGATCAGGCCCTGTTCACTAGGCCCCTGTGCAAGTAAGTGGAAAAGGTGTTTGACAGTGTCTGGGGAAAGGGGATTGGAAGTCCTTCACTAAGAAATCCATGCTATTTCCTGCTCCACAGCCTTCTTTCATGGTAGTATTACTCAGTCTTGTGGAGTGGGTTTTTCTCTCTGTGAACAAGTCAAGCCAGTGGAGGAGCGCTACGGATTTCACTAATGGAGGTGGATGTAAGCCAGTGTGCTGGAAGGGAACCACTAGTTTCTGGAAGAACTGGCTCAAAATTCTGACCAAAATCTAGATCTGAATTTCACAGCTGGAATGTAGAGGCTGAGAGATACAGCACAGCAGCCTGAGGGCTGGAGCAAATAAACACTCTGCTAGAAAAGCTGCAAGGAAAATTGTTGGTAAGGGATTTTGCTGACAATCATTTAGAAACTTTTTGTTTCATTATGTCACTCCAAATCCTCTATGACCTGAGATTTCTAATGAACCACGCAACACAAGTTAGATGTATTTTATGTTGGTAGTTCATGCATTTGTTTTCACTCATCACAACTCTGCCTGTATACTCTTCCCTATTTTGCAGTAAGCCAATTGGACATGTGAAAGTCAGCCTAGCTCCCGCTTGACTCTGAAACTGCCGAATGCTGGATATATAGGGAGAAAAGAAGATCTGACATTTAGAACCAAAGCCTGGACCAAATGTTGCATGGTATTTACTAATAATGTGCCCATGCAGCTTAATTTAGTGCTTTGTAATAAGGATCTCTGACACAGATATCAGGAAACCAGAAAGATACACTGAACTAATGCACTTTAATAGTATTTACCATGTTTTTAAGCCTAGCCAAGAGAGTTTAGTTCCGTTCAACATTACTCCTTGAGGTAGAAAGACTTTCATTCTTCCTTACTTTTATGAGCTGCAAGATCATGTTGTCTTTGAAGGTTTGGATGGTAAACACTTGTCTATTCGGTCCATTTCTTATATAACAATCTTTGTTTAAATACTTCAATAACAAGAACTATGTTTCCACTCAAGTTTTTTTCTCTCCCACAAAGCTTTTGTTCCTAGATGTTTTGTTTCTGCATATACTCTCATCTACTTTAACATTCCTGAAGTGTGTCTTGTGATTCCTCTTATTTTGATTGTTCTAATTTAATATCCAGCAACTGGTGGTCAGTTTCTCCCATTATTGTCTAATGGGTCAAATGCTGCCCACAACAATGTAAACTACTTGTTTTGTTTAATGGTCTCACCTACTAATTATATAATGGTGTTTCAGGGCACAGCAGACCAGCTCATAAGCAAAGCCCCCATATTATGGCTGTAAAGCAAGTTTACATCCAGACAAGGAAGCAGAAGAAACTGCACTTCATTGTGGGTGGACATGCCTACCTGCTGCCCAAAACTTCTGTTATCCTCCGATGCCCTACCAGGAGGTTCCGGAAGTCAATGATCACTTGGGAGAAGGACAGCAAGAGGCTTGTCAGCTCAGCTCACATCACGATTGCGCCCTACGGCTACATGAAAATCCATCATCTGAAGCCTTCAGACACTGGGACATACACCTGCACAGCAGGGCCAGCCCGGGAGCATTTCACAATTAAACTGATTGGAAGCAACAAGAAGATCATTGCTGGGCAGCCAGCTGGTGTTAGGGAGGAAGAAGTCATGAGAAAGGCCGGCTTAAATGATGCCTTGCGCACAGAGGATAAACAGCTCAATGGGATTTTCTTCAATGGTAGCAAGGCTGAAAAGCGAGGGCGCCTTGCTAACCCCAGCAGATGGTATGACAATATTGTCTCAAGGCTGCTACAGCTCAGGGGCTGGCCAGGGGAAAATTTGGAGTCCTGGGAAGCCCAGGAGTCCATGGAGAGAAACGCATCCTCAGAAGAGGACCAGAGCCGGGAGCATAGCCTGCCATTTACTATGGTCACAGAGCAGAAACGCTTGGATGATATCATAAGGAATTTGTCACAACAACCTGAGGAGCTTAAAGACATCTACACTGAGCATCTTGTTGTGCAGTTGGCTCAGGAGGTTTTCAAGAGCTACTTAGAGCACCAGGATTTTGTCCTCAAAGCATCAAGGAGAAAAGTTGATTCAGCCTCTGTGGAGTACCCTCTCCACAGACGTGTTTCTGGATTTACCAGCTCCCTGAGGACATCATCTGCTGAAACATTTATTCCCACCTCTGTAAACCTGGCAAATGGCTTGCACAGGCCTCATCAAAAGCCTGCCATCCTCCGAAAGATTTCAGCAGCACAACAACTTTCTGCTTCAGAGGTTGTCACCCACCTGGGACAGACAGTGGTCCTAGCAAGTGGCACACTGAGTGTGCTGCTTCACTGTGAAGCAGTGGGAAACCCAAAGCCCACCATCAGCTGGGCTAAGAATGGAGAGGAAGTGAAATACAATGATAGGTAAAGTATGTTATTTAACTTTTAAGAAAATAATTGATATTTTGACTCATCACTTTCCATGTTTTACTGCCTGTCAGTCCCATGGACAAAACCATATTTTGCTGTAGTCTGATTTCATAACAGAAAGAAGGGCAAGTGCATGGGAAGTAGTAAATGGGGTAAACAGGCCACTGTAACTCTGCAGCAAGGTCTGGATGGTGGGTCAGATTTGTGTGGCAGACAGGAACTTTACTTCTGTTTAAGTAAAAAAGACAGGATTGTAAAGTACTAAGGGACATAAGTGCCTAATACATTCAACAGAGCACTCTGCATCCAGAGACTGGGAGCCTTAGTTTATTTTCCCTGCTGAAGGCAGAGATTTTTGCTATGCAGATTGATATTGAGATATGAAAACTGGTCACTGGCTGTTACTAGTGTCCTCTATCAGAGCTGAAATTGCATTTCTCCTAGTGCTCCAGGAGGGCCTGACAGACACGGCTGAGGTAAGAGAAGATGGAGGAGATGAGGCTTTGGCCTTCAATATATGTATCCATGCATTAAACTGACCCAGGATAAACCTCAAAGGGCATGACAATCACCATGTTCTGTATATGTTCTGATGAAGGCTGTAACCTGTGGAACTACACTGCATGGCTCTTTGCAGCTGTGCTGTCATCTCAACAGACCTAGAATTTAGCATTTGTCTTTTCAAGTGAATTGGTGAATTCATTAAAATCCATTTAAACTCTGGAAGGATGGTCACAGATGTAACCTGAGAAGCTGACATAACAAAATGCTTTAATTAGTATACCACAACAATTATGTTGTCTTTCCTTCAGGTAGCCTTTACTTTCCATCACTCCACATTATTAATTTGTATGGAAGAGCACACGGAAAGAGGTCATTTTCAGTACAAGTTATATGCTTAGATATGTTGATAACACACATTCTTCTCATGCATATGCTTGAGATTTTCTATTTTGGTTCTGTTCTGTGAGAAATCAGTATATAAGAGCAGGGAAATACTGTAGTAGGCAGTAATGAGCAACATAGTAATAATGAGCAACAAAGTTGTCAAGGATCTGCTAGCAACTCCTTCTGCACAAGATACTCACCGCAGCTAAGACATATAAGACATATATATATAAATATATATATAATATTTTATATATATTGTATTTAATATGTATATAAGACATAAGCATCATAAGGTCATGAGAAAACATGGAGGCAAGACAAAAAATTAATTTCCAGTGTGCTGCCCTTGGATCATACAGTAAAGTCTAGATTTAAGTAAAATTGCCCTTTCTATACAGTTATGAAATTTGTTTATTAGCTCCTTCTTTAATTTGAGTATTGAATCAATGAAAAAATAATTGCTTTCTATAATGATCTGAGCTTCCTGGTTCTTGCCTCTCTGTCTGAAGGCTAATAAGAATATTATTTTTTTTTAAAAAAGGTGACTTTTCAAGGGGTAGAGAACTGAGAACAAGAATATACCTCTGGTGGAAATCACACGCAGTCATAATCACAGCTTGGATATACAGAATCCTTTCATTTGGACGTACTCCTGTGAAAACATCTGTAGGCTCCTCCCAAAACAAGTTTCATATATAAATTTTCATCTGGTGGTTATATCCCATTAGAATTAGGCCATTGAGTTGTTTTTTTCTCTACTTGAAATAACTGTAACTTCTGTGGTATCCATGAAAGGGAAGGGATGTTACATAAATTTCACATATTAGTAATACTAGACACTACAGTCATGAGAAACTGGCAAGTTTATTTCACACTCTATAAGATGTCATGGTACCACAACAAGTAGATTAATTTAGCTGAAATAAAAGACACATGATTCCTGAAATTTTAGTGCAGATAGTTTTATATATAATTTCTCAATTACATGTCAATCCTTTTTTTTTTTCTTTTTCCCATTCAATTTCACTGAAATAGGCTTAAATGTTGTGTTTTGCTTCTGAATTATCGGTGAGTTGTGTGTGTGCTCAAAATTTCCATCAGAAAGTCTCAGGAAGTATAATTTATTTTCCAGTTAGTGTCATAAGTCATTGACAACTCTTCTTTAAATGTTGAGGCAGTTTTCACTTTATGAACTTCCTTCTGTACTCATCATTTATAGTTCCCACAGGCTGGTGTTGAGGGGAAGAAATGACCATGCCCTGAGCTTCAGATGTAATTCAGCATCTATATCTTTGGAGTTAATGGAAGTTTAGAAATTGTGGTGTATAAAAAAATTATATTGTGGATTTTTTTGCTGGCTTCTTTAGGAGCAGTGTTCTGGTTTTGGCTCAAAATGCTCTTGCTGCCTGTAAGTCAGCCGTGTCAATGGAAGCTGAAGTTTAAGCAGCCTTACAGTGTACTACTATAAACTGCAAGGCCACAGATATGAAACATGTAGTGGTGTCAGGTATGCTTGAACTGTCCTCCAGCTCTGCAGTTTGTTTTCTTTGTACTTTTCCAGACATTGAATGGAGAAGAGGATTTTCCATCCCACCTCTGTCTTAATGGGAATAAGAAAATAAGTGGAGGTGGGCTTTCCTGTACCAGTATCAGAGAGAGATACTTTTGCTGAGAATGGCCAGACAGTAGTGCTGGAGTTACTCAGGTCACACTCTACTGAATGTACTGAGATTTCAGAAGTACCTGGTTGGTATTGCAATTCTTAGATAGGCTGCTGGTTTTAGGTTGGATGACAGCTACCTGTTTTGTATATAAAAACCACCGAGATAAAGGTGTTCACTTTCACACATTGTGGCCATAGATTTTATCTGAGCCAGTGATGTCCAGTAATGATGCTTGGTGTATGGATCTATTCTCATTGCCCCATTCCATGAGCTGTTTCATCCACCTAAAAGTATGACTCCTACTGCATGGCTATTCTTGCAAAAATTAATTTTCTTTAGCTTTAGTCTGGGTACAGTTACAAAAAGATATAACACAGGCCCTCAAAAAGTGCTGGTTTTCAGTTACTCAATACAATGAAAACATATGACACAAATAGCTTTAACAGTTGAAAATATCCGTGGTTCCAGTAAAAGATCCCCTACTTGTGTCTGCATATGCAGCCTGAGTGCATATATAACAGAAGACTCTCTCATAAGGTTGAAGCATCAACACCAGCATGGGTTCTGAATGCCCTTTCATAGCCTACTAGTATCCATACCAAAGTTTTTAGGCTGCTGTAGATGTTGGAAAATGTATTAATTTAGAGAAAATTCAGATTAAGTTCCTTAGGAATCTGTTTTAAAAGTGAAAAATCTTTGAGGAATCTATGCATTGTTTAGTAAGCCTTGTAAGTATGCTGCAATTTCTGTCACTGGGGATCCATTGGTAGCTGATAATTCAACTTCTCTAAAACAGAAATAAGTTTTATAAAATGACATGAAGCAGCATGTGAACAGTAAGTGGTATGGAGATAGGTGTTTGTGAGGTGCTTAGGAATCTGTTTTAAAAGTGAAAAATCTTTGAGGAATCTATGCATTGTTTAGTAAGCCTTGTAAGTATGCTGCAATTTCTGTCACTGGGGATCCATTGGTAGCTGATAATTCAACTTCTCTAAAACAGAAATAAGTTTTATAAAATGACATGAAGCAGCATGTGAACAGTAAGTGGTATGGAGATAGGTGTTTGTGAGGTGCTGTCTGATTTAGTCATTGATATATATCCTGCAAAATACTTTTTGGTCTTTGAGGCAAAGAAGTGTGGAGCAACTAAGATGAGACTGATTAAATATTAAGCTCTATTATTTTCAGTCTATAAACGAGATTCTGAAGACAAGCTAGTGACATAAAGAATTGCTACTGTTGTTTGGGTTTTTTTTTTTCCCACCCCTGACAAGCAACTCGATACCTAACAAAAATAGCAATCTATGAGCAAGAAGGGAATTCAGCCAAAAGAATTCTTTACAAAGCGGAATAATAAAGCATCTGCTCTCAAGAAAAGCAGTTATGCCAAATTGGGATGCACTAATAACAGAATTACTGAAAAGAAGAGGACATTATGTTTGTTTCTGGAGGACATTAAAACTTGTGTTGAGAGGACAGGGGGATGGAGCTGTGTTGAAGTTAATTTTTTCTTAAAAATCAAGTGTCTTCCTGGACTACTTCTATTTCTAAAAATATTTGTGCTGGATCCTGAGGTGACTGAAACTGACAGAGAGAGGTTTATGTCAGGAGAGGGGATTAACAACAAAAAAAAAATATGCATCCTTGTGTTTTATAAGGTGTAATATTAGGCAAGATCTTTCCTCAACCTGAAGATGTCAGAAACATTAATTAAAACTATTTTATGGATCTTGTAAGCATTACTTTGGTGTAGACTGGAAGATCTGCCTACATACTATATTTGCAGACACATAGACAGAACACACAGGACTTTTAGATGTTACAGGCTGTTATAATTTGGGACAACTTCTGAAGATTTAATTAATTCCATGTAATGATTGAAGCAGTCAGTGTTAAACTAAAAATTTATGTGTGAGATACTGATGCATGCTAACATTAGTTCTGCAAGTAAAAAAATCTGTTAGTTACTGTCATTGTTAGCAGTGGCTATCTAGTCAGCCCTGCTTATGACTAAGAGGTAAGAAAAACATCCTTGAAAGCAAAAGTGGGAAGGGAATAATTTCAGCCATTGGTTTTTTGACTGTGAAAGCACAGATGCAATTTCAAAAGTATTAATGTTTGTTTTGCAAATGTGGATTTTTCTAAGCATTTACAAAATTTATTTAACAGACAGCTTTTTTATTGATAATGACTGCTTTTATTATTACTCAGAAAAGGGTAAAAAAAAGTTAACTGGAATTTTTTCCTATAATAGATTTTTCTGGGTGGCCCTAATCTGGTTTGTTTTAGAGATCTACCACCCACAGTGTTGTACAAAATCGAGTATCTGTGGCTTTTTCGTCCTCGAGACAACAGTTTTTATTGTGAGGATGGGAGTGTAAAGAAACTCATCAATTCCAGGATCTGTGTGCAGACTTTCATTGCATGTGTTTTACAGGCATATCCCTCCCCCAGTTTTACCCTTGTCATTGTCAGCCACAGCTTCAACTAAGTTTACAATCAACAGCTGCTGAAAGTTGCTGATGAGAACAGTATGATTAGATATTACCAACAGTATCAGCTAAAAAGTAAACTCAGAGAAAGCAACAGTAATCATGAGACACAACGTGATGAAAATAAGGGCACATAAGCATTGACACAAACCCATGGACTGAATTCTTGCTGAAACAGGGGTATGTCAGGACCCTACGAGTTATAATGCTGCAAAACCAGACAGTGAAAAGAAGCAGTTCATCAGAGCACTAAGACCATATTAATTCCATTTAACCACAGGCAATACACTGAGCTCGTGGTAGGCTCCTCTTACTGGCAGAGGAAAGTGTTCAGCCCAAGGAGGAGTGAGAAGTCCTCTCTATTTTCACTAACTATTAGGGAAGAATCAAGACTGCCGAGTTTGTACAAGCTGACCACCAGTAAAAGAATCTGAACCTATTTCAGGCTGTAACACTGACCATGTGGTTCACTTCACTTCTTTCTGCATAACTTCAGCATGTTTCATGACTTTTCCCTTGCAGTAATTTGGCTTTTTCTTACTATTTCTATGTTGCAGAACTGGAAGATAACAATGCTAGGGAACTCACTCAGCATTAAGCAGCAGAGAAGGAGGTTTCACTGGGCAGATGTCCTAATTACTTGGCAATCTTTCTTTAATACACATACCAGCAGTAGAGGAACTGGGAATGAGACTAAAATTTAATTTAAGTAATCACAACTGGCAGTCTCAATGTAAGAATTTAAGTTGCTTCATAGATTTTAAAATATAACGTAAAGGCCTGATCTATAAAAAAATAGTACCTAAGCCTGAAAATTCCCAGTAAATATGTTCATGTTCACATAGACTAAAAGACTATTACATCTTTCCTTCTGCTTCATGCCAGGTTGCTTCTTCAGCCTGATGACTCCTTGCAGATTCTAGCACCCGTGGAATCTGATGTGGGTTTCTATGCTTGCAATGCATCCAATGCCCTGGGATCTGACTCTGTCTCCATTGCTGTCACCCTAGCAGGTAATAGTTTAACCTCTGTGATTGCAGGATGGTCCATGTTGTTTGTGTGAATTTGGGCAGAAGTTGTTTGTGGGGGAACAGATGGCTGCTAAAGCTGTGTAACATGCATCAACAGAAGTACACTGGTGAAAACACAGGGTGTGAGCTCTGCAAAAACCTACCTGAGGCATAGTCCAGCTTTCATAGATAGTTTGTGAGGTTCATGTATCTCTGCAAGACATCAATGCTTTTTCTCACTTGCATCTGACATGCTCTTAACCCAGTGCTTATCCTGGTTATTTGCAGCCTATAGGGACAGTGCAGTCCAAGCCTCCCAACTCCTGTGCTGCGTTTTAAACCTAACACTGATATATTCAAGTGTATTAGATGGATTGCAGGACTTCCTCAAGTGTACATTAGGCAAGCCAGAAAATTTCAGAGCTGAATAACTATCTTTCACAGGATCAGACACAAGCGTGGCTGACACTATTTCAAATGTAGCAAATAGAGGTTGTCAAAAAATTAGATTCTATGTTTCTATTCCTCTATCAATGGGTTGTAAAGCAGACTAAATATCCTGTGCTGGGTTATAAATAAATTCTAAAGAAAACTCATCCAGATAAAAACTGATGGCAAAGAGATTTAGAAGCATGAATCCAGATTCTTCAGGGTTCCCTAGCAGGCATGGTCAGCAGGCTCACAACCACATCAGGACTAGCAGAAGGGTGGAGCAGCAACCACAAATGAAGAGCTGTTCAGAAAGATACAATAACAGAACAGACAATGACAGGACAGAGACTGTGACAGGACAGAGAGGGTTTACAGAAGGAGGATCCTATTTATCACCAAGGCAGAAGTAAACGTGCTAGGAATACTGGAAAACTTACTGCTTTTCCAGGCTTATCCATTTTGCTGCCTCAGCATATGGAAATGCTTGGAGGAAATGCATAGGCAGCAACCCAGCTGCCATTGTATCCTTGTATGACTAGAGGAAAGAACAGCTGTTTGAAAGCTTTAATTTTTAAAAATAATTTTTTACACCAAACACAGAGAAACTTCAGTTAAGAGAAGCATAAAGAAAATGTAAGAAGGCAGCAGTGGATAACAGTAAAGCTTATATGTTCAGTAAATCAATTAGAAAAAGACTTTGTCTCATCCTTTAGCAGAACAGGTGAATCTTCCAGAGCAAAAAAGAAAGATTTGCATTAAAGCTACAAATTATCTGTAGGCAAAACTGAAGAGACTGATCCTTTTTACACTACTACTATCAGAAATGCCTTTGCTGAACTCCAGGCAGCAGGGTAGCAGTGCTGCTGTTAGGGTAGTGTCATATTTTACAGGAAGTAGCTCCACACTAAACCTCTAATGTTGCACCAGCATGAAGCTGAACATGAGATTAAAAAGTCATCAGTAATAACTGCTATTCTGTCCACATTGTTCCAGTGAGTGTAAAAGCCATAGTTTTTGGAAATTGTGGAATTGTGAAAACAATTGTAGAAAAAATTTTGTATAACATTGTAAAAAATAAAGTGTTAGTTATACATGTGACACAGGAAAACTTCTAGCTTTTTTGATTATAATTAATTATCAAAGCTATAATTTAAACTTTTAGGTGAATTAACATTCATGCTCCTCAGACTCAATCAGAACTCCTCTTAGGAACTTGTATACTTTTGCATTTCACATCCTAGGCAAAGAGCTGAATAGCCTATAAAATGAGGCCATAAATATCAAAGTGAAATACTTTTGGAACAAAGTAACAATCTTTTTGGCATAATGAAAGTATTTTCTCCAAAAAACCTGGAAAGCTGAGATCATCTTTAGAGGAATCAAGAGTGAGGCTGAAAGCTTATTTCATTGAAGAATTTTCTGATTCATTTAACACATGCATGGAAAAAAAAGACAGTGGAATATGCTCCTTTTTGCTTTCTCAATGGTTTCCTACTTATTTATGGGTTGAACAGCTAAAAGATTTTTAATCTTGTGGTGGGCTTATGGAAACCAATCAGGAAAATATAGGGCTGATGGATAGCTGAAGAATTTTTATTTTCTTTAGACTTTGCCAAAAAGTATCAAAACTTTTGGAAGTATTTCAACAATGAAATGTAGTATTTTACTTAGCTATTCTTGGGCATTAAAACCACAAAAATAAAATAATGTAAAGTACAAAAAAAAATACCAAACTGATATGACAGGAGTTCCAGATGAATGGTTATCTTTTAAAAGCCCTGAAAATACAGTTATATGGAGAGATTTATATTTAAGACTGTATTAAATTTTCAGAAATGTTCCATGAGCTCAATGAAATAAAATTCTTTTTCTCATATCCATCTTTTCTTTGTTGGTCAGCACCAAATTAACATACAGATAAAGCTAATGATAGACATTAGCCTAATGCTGCAGCTTTTGGAGGCAAACAATGACATCTGGTTTTGTATCTGACCATTTATTTAAACTTAGGGGGAAAAAAAAGGTGTTTATAGATTTTTGGAAAATTATGTGTTTGAAAATGCAACACTGAATCAAAGACATTAAAGTCCCACACCATTTAAAGCAGTTGTGTTACATTCTGCTACTCCTCCAACATCCTGACTGCAGGGCACTTTCTCTGGGACAGGGGAGCACCTTAATTCAGCTCTTGTCAGCTCTGCTGCATTAGTCTTCTCTCTCAAAGCTAAGCTTGGGTACCTCTGACCTGTTTTGTAAGTATCCCTTTGCTGTAACCCTACAAAAGGATTTGCAGAAGGCTTCTTGAGCCATTGATGGTGGATAACTTCCTAAGTAATCCCACAAAGACACAACAGCAAACACCTTGACTTGCTGTCACCAATGTTGAGAACACACTTTATTGTGGACAAAGCAGTAGCTCTATTAGAGATAACAACAGATAACCTGTTTTGTTTTATCTAAAATGTGTAGTGACAGTGTTTATCTAAAATGTGTAATAACGAATTAATACCATTTATATCCCTCATCTTCTTGTGCTGGCCATTATTAGAAAACTTTCTGGTTATGATATGGTCTTCCCCACCCCAGTGTTTCCCCTGTAGGTTAAGGAAACCATGATCAATGTGTAGAAACAGCTCACATGTTGCTCTAAACTTTCTCTGCTGGGCCTGTAGCCATCACTCAGGCTCCTGTGTTTGGTCTTTACCAAAGGAAGGTAATGTAGTTGCAGCACCAGGCAAACATCTTGCTGCAGCTCCAGTTGTGCTGGTGTTTATTGATTCAGCTGGTTCTCCTGTATGGCCATATGGCTTTAATGCTATTCTGCCTCTGCTTCAAGTGTGCTTTTTCATTTTTCAAGACAGCTTTACCCATGGAATTCGGTGACACTAAAATATTATAAAAAGCAGATGGCCTCACATTTCATTTTCCCTTATCCACCTGTCTGTTGTGTGTACTTTCACAAAGAGTCTTCCAGCCCATCTATCCCATTGTGAGTCTAATGTGCTTGGTATGATAAACTGTGATGCTTCTCTTACGCAGGAAAGCCACTGATAAAGGCATCAAGAGCTACCATGATCAACACTGAATCACCTGCTGTCACTGTTGATATTGGAAGCATGCTGAAAACAATCCAGAAAGCAAATGTTAGCATTAACTGCCAGGTTGCAGGTAAAAAATTATTCTCTCCTGTGTGGGTGCCTTTGGCTATAAATTTCTGCAGGATTCTTTGTTGTTAAATGTTAAATTGGCATCTCCAGGTGCAGCTGAGCGAAATTGCAAGGTTTTCCTAGGTCTCAGGCAAACTTCATTGCTTCCATTAATTCTTACCACAGAATTGGTCCTCCTTTTATCCATATCAAACTAGGCAAGTGTAGTGGCTTAAGAAAAACTGTCTCAAAAAAAATTTCACTCCATGGGACAGGCATCAATGTAAGAGATACACTGTATGGTGTGGATGGAAGAAAATTGATGCACATACCTGTTGGGGATGTTTGGTGACAATACACAAGCATAGACTGATTCATTTCATCACTTACAGGGTTTTTAAAAATCACTCCAACTAGTTTCTTCTTTTCCTGCCAAACTTATTTTACATAAAAGGCTTGTTAGTGCTCTTTTCTTCTCTTTTTTTTCCTTTTTTTTTTCCATCTCAGAAGTGCAGGAGGTCAGAGGAATTCTACTGAAACAGGATTTTCCCTAAAACTGTTTTCCAGTCAGAGACGGAATGTCCCTTAGTCTAACAGTGACAGTTTGCCTCTTTCCAGGGGTAACCAAAATAGGTTGACCTTATCTGTGTGTGGCAGTCCTGTGGCTGTTGGTAGGAATGATATTGATATTGGAAGGAGGAGCTGGGAAATCTCTAAAGACCTGGGACCATACCACGGATTCGTTACACTTTTATGCATAATATGACACTCTCTTGCAATCAGACTGATGCCCGTGACTTTCAAGGAAGAAGATGAAAGTGATGCCTGTTTTTTAACCCAGGCCTCACCATGCTCACTTGCATGGACATTGTGTGAAAGAGACTAAACATTACATTAACACAAATTATTTTGGATTTTTCTCTCTGGGTTCTCTTAGCTGCCCAGACACATAACCCACAGATTCAGACAGTTATTGCTGTTGTAGCCATAGAGGTGTAGCCATTTCTCTTCAGTATAAAAGAACCATGTAAACAACCAAATGTGACTAAACAAAGTTGCAACAGTACTTATAATATCAGAAAACTACAGGAGGGAAGCACAAAATGGTCAGGGGCACAGAGATCCAAAAAATAGATATTTTCTGAGAGGAAAATAATCTCTAGCAATTCTGTGACACTCACCCACTATGGCAACATCCAGCATGGAAAATTTAAGCAGTGTCTTCTCATCTAGGAGAAGGCTTTTTGCTATCTAGTATCTGTATATTGGAATCTTCTATGACACAAGAAATTTTCTTAAATCCTAATTTTCTCCATGGGTGAAAAAAAATCATCTGCTACTGCCTCCACAGAAAATGTTAACTATATTGTCACCAGAGATTAATGCTCTTGAAATTATCTTAAAATCATAAACCACAAACTGTGGTTTACCAAGGGAATAAGAGAGTGAGTAATGAGGGCAGATATGTTTTATGGGTATTAGAATCCTAATTTCATAAAAAGAGTGTTAACAATTCAACAGCAATTACAAAATATGCTACCTTGAGAAATGATCCAAGAACAGCAATTTCCATCAACTGTTCCACCTACACTTGAAAAATGAACCATCTCATAAAACCTCTTACATAATATGAGAATAAATGCAATTTTCCTCTTAATATAAGCACAAATTTTTTGTTTTAGCATCAGATTTATGATTATCCAGCCTTCTACATATTTTTGATCATCCTTAACAATCAATTCTAAGGATAAGAGTAACATGCAGTATTTCTGCAGTCAGCAAATGTGTTGTATCCTTATGACTTCTTCAGAGTAGATGAACTTTACATCTGTATAGTTTGCTGAAGCTCCCCAGAAAACATTAACAATGAAATGACTTCTAAATTGTACAAAATTAACATGCAATGGGTAATGCAATAACATCTGGCAATAAAAAATAGATTAGGATGTGAGAAAAAAGTTAATACAGTTAGAAAGCAAAGTAGCATAACCAGAAATTATGTGGAGGCTTGTCTAGATGAAAACAGTTATTCACACAGTCATGTAACTCTACAGTTTTTTTCCTTCTAGTACTTTTTCTCTAGTCATGTCAGAATGTCATGAGCCAGCAAAACTAATGAGAGCTGTTCTAGGTCAGAGTTTGGTCACAGTTAATCCCATTAATATAAACTGTGTTTCTATCACTGTGCCGTACAGTCTGTGGTATAGGACCATGCGTGTATTGGATCTCAGCTCATGTAACGACACATCTTTACTGAGAGTCAGCAAGACAGCAAAACAGATACTTACAAGAGGAATATTAAAGATCAGTTATGATATTTTCTACAGCTACATTTTCTCTCAAGGGCCAGAAATATACACTTGCTGCTGACAGGTGTTGATAAACCTGGAGAAGGTTTCTTAAAAATAAGAGATAATGGAAGAGTACACAACCAAAGCCTATGGAGTAATTTTATATTGCTTTTCAACTTCTTACGACAGGCATAAGCACTGTCAAAGTCTGTCTGCTGAGCTGAAATCTGTAGATATTAGCTAAAAGACAAGAGAAAATAGAATCATTCTGGATGCATTAGTTTAATTGGCACCTGATGTGATTTATCTCAAGATGAAATTCCATTTCAGTTTTACCACAAAGACAATGTTGGGGTTTTGATCAAGATTGAAAACCAATATTATTTCACTTGACATAACTTCGCTGGTTTGTCTATAGAGGTAAAGGAATATATTTTTAACTATTATTAGGTGATTGTGGTCAATTCCAGACTTCTCCAAAATTAATCCTAAGGGAAGTCCCACACAAAAGTCACTCAGGAGTCTTGCAGATGCCTGTGACTTCCAGCTGGAAGATTTGCTCCAAACTTCAGAAAGCCAGCAGCATTTTTGGTGTGGGTAACTTGGCTACTGTGTGCCATTTCACTTAAAAATAGGATGTGAGAGCAGTTTGGATCACATCAATATCACTAGGGAGCTTTCTGTTGATTTCAGTGCTTAAATTGTGCAGATATTTGTTTGCATACCAGAAGCTTCAAGCAATGTGGCCCAGACTGTTACTGAAAATACAGTTTGACATGTAAGGAACCAGTTCTAAAAATCTAGTTCATAGGGCATTCTGCAAAATGTCGTGTACAATTAGTGACTGTTGAGTCAGAGCAGGTTTGGAAGGGTGGCTTAGAATATATTACTCTCCTATCCTTTATCTCCTTGTGTCTTTGTTGTCCCAATTTTCAGTTCTCTCAATTCTCCTAAACAGTCCTTTCCTCTGTATTTCTTCTGCATACTGGAGGTTTTATTTTCTAGTTCTTGCCTTGGTTTATGGCCCATGTTTACTCATCAGCTATACCAGATTGTGAAATAGAATTCACTATTTCAAGAATATTGTGGCATTGGAAACTAGTTACTACTGTTAGAAACTTGTATTGCAATGATTGCTTTCTCCCAGAGCCACTGGTTTAGCCAAATTATCTCAATTGGCTTATGCAATTCTGTTTGCTAGTACCCCATGCAGGCTTTTTGTGCTGGATACACGCACATTGATGGAGGGAAAAGCTGAAGAACAGACTTGGGTAATTACTCACCACCTAAAGTCTTGCCTGCCCAGCAAAGTCAGTTCTGTTTCCAGCTGGCACCTCTCAGACTTTGAGCCTCTGTGACATTTCTGCAAGGGAAACGCTCAGCCCTCTGTCCTGCAGCATCCACCGTAACCCAGCAAAGCCGATTGAAATGCTCTTGCTACCCCTTGCGGCAGTGATGCGATATGATGGTTTTGCTCATCCCTGTGATGGCTGCCTCCTGTTCCCATCTTGAGGCTGCATGTGTCACTGAAGGTGGGAGCTCAGAAGAAAATGAAACTGCTACTCACTGACATACACTGCTCATCTTCTCCAAAGCAAACTGCAGGAACAGCTGTATCTGCAAATCTCCTGTTAGCATGGAAACATTGAAGACAGGGGAAAAACACGCTTGTAGAATACAATCAAAAAACGGTTTTTGTAGCATTGGTGGACATTTTGTAGGCAGGGTGTACCTTTCTTAGGCTCAACAGCAATACCTCAATGTTAAGGGCATCTCACTTTTAACCCGTTTCTTCTGCTGCTGCTGAAGTGCAGAGGAATCTGCCTTTCTACACTAGGACTATCTGAGCAGCTGCCTGCAAGAAGCATATTATTTGTGACTGTTTCTGTATTTATTTAGTTGTTTTATTTGAGTCCCTGCTCTAAAGGACTGTGGCCATATATATATAAATTTTCATTGTCCCTTCCCCTTCTTATTTAGCCTTCACTCAGTACTTCTCATCTCTTCTTCCACTATTTGTCTTACAAGTATTTTTTGCCTTGTAATTCTTACTTGTGTTAGTTACACTTTGCCAATGTTTTTCCAGGTGTTCCTGAAGCAAAAGTTACTTGGTTTAAGAACAAGGTCAAGCTGTCCTCAACTCACCATCTGCATGATGGTTTGCTGTTAATACCAAATGTTTCTCTATCAGATCAGGGGTTATACTCCTGCAAGGCAGCCAATCTTCATGGAGAAGTAACTGAAAGTTCCCAGCTGTTGGTTCTTGGTAAGTCTATTGCAACAATAGAAATGTGGCTACTGGCACATGCAGATGGCAGAACTAATCAGATGTTGTGGAAAGAGGAAATGGCATGCAGGCAGCCCTGTTCTAAGAAAAGCATCAGTCTCCATTTGTACTCAGAGCAGCATCAGCTGAAGCAAGGTGGTGATGAAAGGAAAGTGGATAAGGAGAAAACATCTAAGGATAGGGTTTGCACTCCTTAATTCCAAGATACTCAGTTTAACTCTTCCAAACTTGCTAGCTAAGAAAAGCATTTATTACCCATATCTTAAAATGACTATCTTAAAAACGAGAGTGATGCCACCTTTTCCTGTGAAGTGCTCTGTCTCCACTAAGCAGTCTTTCCATCCAAGGCTGTGTGATATTGCCTCACTTCACAACAGGTGCATAAAACCTGTGCACTTCTAAAAGAGCATCCCAAGTTCAGTGAATGCTGAATTTTACTTTGTTTTTAAACACTGGACAGAGAGCCCATCTGGGTGATTTGAAAGAGAGCGGCAGCTGTGAAATATGAATGGAAGTGGTACCTGGTGGGAACTGGAAGTGTGGGAAAGGTGTTTTCTTTCCTAGTAACTCATCTTGTATCATTTCTGCATGCCTGGAAGATTAATGATCCAGCCAGACTTTTTAAGTACTTTAGGAGTGCATTTGGTGGTGGAGTCTCAAATTCTGAAGCCTATTCCCCACAACTGGGGCAACACCATTAGAGCCATTAGAGCATCCACTATGGCTCTCATCTTTCATAACTAGTGAGCTTCCAGAGGATGTATAACAGTGAGATTTCTCAGTTTCACAGACAATACTAAAATGAAGGTTCACACTTTTCTCCTACTAATCCAAACTGACTCCAGAATCTCCTTCTAAAAAAGTAATTTGGATAAAATCAGCTGAGTTTCAGCCTATAAATAAAGATTCCCAGATGATCTCTAAAGCCTTTTCTGATCATTATAAATGGCTTAGGTTTTAAAGATGGTAAGTTACTGTGAGTTATGCAAGCTGCTTATGTTTGTAAGCAAATTACATTTTTAGCTCCTTGATGGAACAGAACAGTTCAGGCATCCTTGACCTGTACTCAACAGTAGAAAGCTTACATAATATGCTCCATGATCTAACTGAAAGGGGATGAAGCCACTATTCAGTTCAATCACATATCACATCATTTTCATGACAAACAGAATTGGGAATGCTAGGCATTACCTCAATTTTTAAAATAGCATTGTGATTAGTAAACAACTAAATCCTGCAGTTCTCAGCATAGACTGATCCTCTTGAGTGCTGAACTCTTAGTCCTTTGGAGTTCTGCCTAAGTATACCACAGGATCTGGCAGCATTATTACCATATGTAATTAGGGCTTGATCCAGGTTGTAGCAGACACTGGAAGTTTTTCACTAATTGTCATGAACATTTGATTTGGTTTTATGCTCTATACATTTGCTTTTTCTTCCAAGCTGCTGTATCTCCTGGTACCATATAACTCTGTCACATATGAAGAGGGTCAACCAGAATGCTATGGTAGCCTCCAAAGATAATTTCTTTCAGTTTGTGGTCATATTGATCCATATATTATTTAAATAATTTCTCCAGCACCTTACCTAATATGAGGCAAAGTTTCAGTAGTTATCCAAAGTTGCTTAATCTGCCTCTCTGAAATGGGCAGCACAGTGAAAGGTCTAGGAATGTCTTGGGGGGGGCAGGGAGGAGGGAGGGTTCTATATCCCAAGACGTTTTCTGCAATAGTGTTGCTCATCACTTAATTCTCCCAATCTGTTACCAGAGCCTCCACAACCTCTTCCTTACCTAGAAGAGTTGACAGCAGTGCTTAGCAGTGCTGGGCCCAACACCCATTCAGTGCTGACTTCTCCTTCAGGAACAAAATTGACTGTCAGTCCAGGGAGCTCTGCTCTCATAGGTAAGTGCTTTAATATTTTTTTTTATTTTAAAGTCTTTGGAATTTATATTACAGTTATGCATCTGGCTAACCATTACATTAAGGATTTGGTTATCCAGACATGGGCACTGAGACAAAAAATATCAAACCAATAGTTCATTGTGAGTCATAATCACTGCCAAATACTTTTTAGATCTCAGAAATTAATTTTTTTTAAAAAAGGTCCTTTAATTAGTCCAAAACTGCATTCAGACTAAGAGGTCCATGGTGCTACCCTTTATATATACACAGACATATTTTAAGAGGTGGAATCATGGATATAAGAGGTAAAAACCTTCTTACAGGTTCTTACACCCTGTAAGGAGTAGTCCCAGCCCTGGGAGGCTGGCAATCTTATTCAACACAAAGACATGGCAGACCAGTGTGCTACTTGATCTAAAAGAAGAAATGTTGGTAATTCTGTTTCAATTTTTCTTCTACGTTTGGGTAGTTGCCTTGCCATATGCCTGCTACTCATGTTGTATATCATTCTCCAGGATATATAATCTTCAGGATATAGTTTTGTCTATCCCTCTCTACACATTTTGATCTTGCAAGCTCTCTGTTTTAATCTGTTCATCTTATTCCTCTTTCTTATTTCACACAACCAGTGCTTGCATGAATCCATATAAGGAAATCAGCCCCAAATTATGATTTTCTTCTTTTCATCATTTTCTGCCTTCCATATATCTTTAACCTCTTTACACAGCAAGTTCTTTTAAATCCTGTAAACTCCTTTCAGGTCTGTGAGTGTGATTTGTTTGCAAAGAGATTCTCATTCTTCTCTAGATTGTGGGATATCTTTATTTTACAATTTCATTTCACAGGCTGCTTTGAAACTCTATTAATTGTCAGGCTCAGATAATGTGTTCTCTAATGAACACATTACTGCATACCACAAAAACTTGTCAAGCCCTACAATTTCAGAACTATCTTTTCTTCTTTTACGGATAGGGATCTGAAACTTTCAGGAAGGGTTCTGCAGATGTGATGTCCTGAGTGTTAATCCACCTCTACACCTTCCAAAGCATTCTTTCCTCACATTTAATGGCAATTTCAAGATTTTATGTTCACAATGGAAACAATCTACTTACGTTTTTAGTTTTGTGTGGTTTACTCTTCCAGGTATCTGCATTCATGTGCATACATTTGCAATGGCTGTCAGCCTGCAGCTCTGGATTACATTTCTGCTTGCTCAAAAACTGCGCTGAAATAGTCCTCATTGGGGAAAATATCATAGGTATTTATTAGCATTGAATAAATCATTTTGAGTATGGTTTTATTTTTCTCACTGATTTAGGACTGGGCCATACTCCTGTTCCATCTCAGATTTCCAAAAAGAGGTCTTTAGGAGTTTCAGGCAGTTTTTATTGTTTAAGAGCAGTAATTGAATGACAATGGGTGTTCTGCACTGCCTGTATAAAAACCATGTCCAGATCAATTTCATTTGGCCATGTTGTCCTGTACCCTGCTGTTTCACTTCATGGGCAAGGAAATTCCATGGATTGTAATTGCAAAATAGCAAACCAGTTTCATTCTTGAGGCAGTTCCCTTTACTTCACTAGAGTTTTACTGGTTTAAATTTGAGCCTTGTTATTATTCAAATCTGGGAAAATTTTCTGAGATGATTTTTTGTTAGAAAAACATGAAATGGGCTATCCAGTCAATTAGAAAGTTGTACATTGGTTCTTTCCATTCTACTACCTGTCCAATCAACTTTGATCCTGCTAAGTCTTTCATCACTTACCATGTTGAGGGGTTGGCTCTCTATTCTCTGGATGTCCCATTTAAGAACATTGGGTATATATTGCTATGTGTAAGATCCCTTGTCTGTGCTATTGTTAGGCACTGGCATCTCTTGGGATTCAAAAGGCATTGAATTAGATATGTATTTGGAAATCTAGGCATATGAGGATTTGTTGAATAGTGAAGGAAAACAGGATATGTGCAAAGGAACAGAGTGAAATGTGAAGAAAAGGAGTGATAAGTAAGCTCTGGGTAAACATTTTATTTTTCAGAAGTTAAAGACAACAAAGGTGAAAAATTATATTAGAACTTGGATAAAGTCATGCGTAGGTTTGCCAGAGTTTAAGAAAAATGGGAGTCAAAACTTCATTAAACACTGGCTTCATGCCTTTTGGTGGGGGGTAAAAAAAATGCAAACAGAAAATATTAACACAGCAATGGAAGTCTAAAGCTGCAGATGAGAACTTGTTTGGAAATTAACAACTGTATCAAGCATAAAAAAATTGATAAACTGAGTTGCAAGGAGAGAATAGGTTATCATACATTCTATACACTGTCTTTTACAAAGTATATTTGTGCAATGCTTCCACCATCATTTCAACCATGTGAAACTATTAACTTGCTGTCTAGAATCATCTGCTATGGGTTTCTTCTACTTAAATTTCAGGGGGGTTGTGGAAGCTAAAGAGCAGTGTCATAACACAGATATTTGGTTTGAAGGTTTTTCTTCTCATTGCAATGGTCATTGAGCAGTCATTTATGTGCCTTCACAATAAAAGGAGAGGAAACTATCTGTTAAAAAACCCATGCCCTGCCCAACAGGGTCAGCAATATTTTTATCTTAGATACTGTTTTTGCTTCTAAAGTTTTGAGATTCCAGCCAGCTTTCTAGGCCCAACTCATCATCCAGCTGAAGAACATGATGCTGATGATGGCTTGCACACATTGATGCTTAGCCTACTCTTTAACAAATGCTGAAAATATGTGCAGTGAACTGCAGTCCTCCCCAGCCCTCACATTCATTGTCAGGTTGTAGTAGGCACTTGTGTGTTACCTGCAGATCACAGACCTGAAGGACAGGACTATCCCCAAAGCAGAGCTAGAACAATCATGCTTGGAAATATATCTGGGTTTTATGGTAATGCAAATTGGCGATCAGTGATGAGCCACAGACTGTCATGCACATTCTGATGTTCTTGGTTCATGGCAGGCACACAAAAAGACTTTATATTACACATAAGCTAAAACACAGTTGATTTCTGAAATGACACAAATTTACATTTTTGTGAAAATTTTTCGCATTAGATCGTAATCTTATAAAGGTTTCTGTCTTTGTGACTTTTTAATTTTGATTACGGTTTTCCTGAATGTTAGTGATGGAAATATTATAAGGAACAGTGCTCTTTTTGCCACAGAAGAAGTCTTTTGTTTGTCACCTGATAAGAATTTTGGTTTAAATTAGATTAAAAGAACATCCTAAGCTCATGTATTTTCAGTAGTTTATCTATGCTACAAGTGCCAATGAACTTTTTTACACAAGTCCTTAAACAAATTTCCATGAGTCTTCAGCTTTGTAAATGTTAATATTGGCAGAAACCAATGTTGTAGGATCTAGTGTCCTTGATTTCTAACACTTCTGAAGAAAAGGCTTTGGGCTTATCAAGAATATCTGTTTTCATTTGGGTTCAAGCTTGTTATTTTCTGTATTTGAATATAATTCAGTGGGAAACTCAGGATCTTACAAATCATTGTAGAGATTCACTACAACTTCTCATATATGTTGTATTATTATTGGAGACCAATAATCAGCAGACTTGGCAAAGGAAACAAAATATGATTAAAAAATATGTCCTTGTTTCAGCACTGAAGAATCCTGAACATGTTATAATTGTGTTGCACAGTGAAAGATTAAGCTTTAATAACCTTCATATCTACACATTAGTTATATTTAAGTGAGATTTTTTGCAGGAACATTGGGAGAAGTTTCAGAAATTAATACTTCTAGGAATATGAGCATGTAGTATTCCTTGTCAAACTTCAGACTGAAGTAAAGAGGACAGAAGGAAAATGTTATTTTAGGGAATCTGATAATAAAAATAAATGGGGAAAGGCTTAGGCAATTATTTGAATTCTGGTTCCCATCCCTCCTTACTTGTAAAGGATACATGAAAATTACTGTGATGTTAAATCACAAAGTGTATTTTTCTATGACCAGAAAAGTAAAAAAATAGAAAAATAAATACTGCTGCACCATATTTATTGTGTTCTCCTTGATTACTTCCATATTTACTCACTTCACAAATCAGAAAATTATTTTACTGTCAGCACTGCAAACATAGTCCTAAAAAGCAGGTTTCTTTCTGGTTTTATACATCATCCCACATGACCACAGAATTAGAGCAGCTTTGCTGCCTGTTTCACTGCTGCTTCAGAAGATGACCAGCTGCACAACAAAGTCTTGTTCTGCAAATATCAATATTCAAAATGCAGCTGTTTTTAAGACAAAGTGATAACAAAAACTTTTCACTTAAAAGATACAAAGGATTTCTCTGTTCCAAATTTACTGTATATCACTCTCATTTTTCTTCTCCTGGCAGTAGCATATCCCACTCATTTTCTAGTAGAATTGCCTAGGTTCCCAGAAAGCAAAATCAAAAAAGAGTCACCTTGCTTGCAATGGCCAGCCTTTTGAGTATGAATAAATCACTTAAAAGGTCCAGCTGCCTTAGAGCCAAAGCCTAAAGTTCAGAGTAGGGTCAGGTTTTTTTTATTATTTCGGATGGGATCTCTTCAAGCCTGTGACTAGCACTCGCCAGTAGGTTTAAGGGTTATCTAGACATGATAGCAGACAGAAGAATTAACCTAGAGGTTTTTGTATGTTCTTGGGTGCATTATAGCGAGCCAAATGTACAGCTGGTTACTTTAGAAGAAGAACCAGATCAGATAGACAGACTAATGTCCGGATCAAACTCTTTCAAGCAGAGCCAGAGAAGTTAATGCTGCAATTGCATGCTGTGTCACAACATCTGGCTCTCATAGGACTGACACTTGTTCAAAATCAGTGTGAAAAGTAATAAATGATCCCTATGAACACCACTGATCTCATCAGTACAAATTTCTTTCAATGTTTGGTGATATACTGGAGAGCAAGAGTATATCTTCTTGAAAGCATGTTTTCTTGTAATTCCCCTTTGCTCTTCCCCATCTCTACGATGAGCCTCTTTTAAATTTTCCTATATTTGGGAATTATTGCTGTATTAAAATTTGAAGCAGAAATGCAAAATAATTTGCAATCTGCTCAAAGCTAGCAAAAAGAAAATTCATGAGTAATTACAGCTAAATTGGCGTCTGTGCTCCCCTTAAGGGAAAAGACAGATGAAGAAGCTGTGCAGTAGGATTCAGATAAAATCATGACTATCTGATAAGTTATTTTGCATGATGCCATTATTTTCATCCTCATTCTCTGTAATAAATTAGCCATCATGTTTAAAAAGAAGTTCTCATGCTAAAGAATATTTTTAGCAACTTTATTTGATATTAACATTATGTCTAGTGTGATGACGATAAAGTACCAGGTACATGGTTCATGTACTCTGTCCTTCTAATTGTGTTATCTGTTCCTTTCAATTTTTTTCTCAGTGAAAAGTCTGCCTTGTCACAATATTTGTGAGAATTCCCAGGTAGGTCTGTGACCTTTCTGTAAAGACTAGAATTAAAAGTAATATCAAGATTATTCCATTTTTTTGCATTTAATTGCCTAATCAGACACTAGCACATTGATTACATCCTAAATATTATATAAAGTTCATAAAGTGTTGAAGCATCTTCCTTCTACATCAGAGTAAGCAGAATGTGTCAGACTACACTGCAGTATTGCATTGAAATGTGTGGCTTTTCTTTTGCACATACACACTCTGTATATTTTGGTTTAAAAATTATGTGATGATACCTCTGAAAGGTTGAATGTTTTGACCACACTAAAACAGTGTTTGTTTCTCAGGCAATCAGACACTAGTCCAGCTATTGCCAAGCTCTGAACACAGGGTCAAAAGAGTGATTGCCTCTAGGCAATCTGCTGCTTTGAGGTTTTTTCCTGCTTGCTGTTTTTGTGCTATGAATGACCTAATCTGACAACCATTGATCTACAGTAGTGGTCGAAAATGCTTCCATATACAACAATATCACTGGCCTCTGGGGCAACACCTGGTGAATTTTGAGTTTGTTGTAAGAGTTACAGCCCTTGAACGTTTGTCTCTAAGCTTTACCTGAATCACTGACCCAGATTTTATCCTAATGAAAGTAATGCAGAGCTCCATTGAGACAAATCTTAGTGGGTAAATAGGAGTAACAGGCTTGCTGTGGGTATCCTGATATGGATACGTCTCATTCTGCCAGCTTCCTTCACATAAAATATCTTTGCAAAAATATTTTTGCAAAACTCTTGCAAAACTAGAGATTTATTCTAAAGCATTAAGGGAGTTTGAAACACTATGGGATTTCTGACATGTTGACTAAAGGACTTCTCAGTTACAAGTTTTGAAGCAACATCTCCCTCTGTGATAGCCCTCAAATCTCTCAGGACAGAAGTTATAGCCCTTCTGGAGCAAGCATCACTGCCTTTCCCAAACCTGTCACAACCTCCTCTGTATTTTTTATTTTCCAAGTGCCACGGGAAGTTACCTGAGATGCCATTTCAAAATGTAACAAGTTTATATTAGGTTATGAAATGCAGAAAAACTTCTACAGCAGTATTGACATTTTTAGCTTGGTAATTTCATTATATGCCAGCTTTTGCTCTGTCTTTTGTTGAACTCCTTGTGCTGTATTGTTGTTCAATGCTTGTACCATGAGTCCCATCTGACTGCCATTTTTCTTCCATAAATGGACAGTTTACCTGGAGCTGTGGCAGTGGTGGGGTAGAAGTTTATAGTTTAACTCCTTTTCCATTTCTGTAATGAACTTAATAAACCTATGAGTTAGCTCAGGTGGCTGTTTGAGTATGCTGTATCCATTACTTTAGGTTTTCATTTTTGGTTTGCTGTTGCTGGTTGTATTCAGAACAGTCCTTATTTATACATGATTCTCAGTGTGTAGGATTTCTGTTGTCAGACTAGATTTTAGGAAACAGTATTAACTACCAGAGCTTGAAAATTCTCTTGCTTTTTAATAGGCCCACCGTGTGTCTGTGTATTTGGGAACATTTTTTACAACCAATTTGAGGCTGGGAATGAGCCTGACTCTGTTTTTGTTGAATACCATGTATATTTGCAATGCTATGTAAGTGATATCTAATAACAACAACATGTGTGGCATTGGGTAACCAGTTTAGGGGTTTTGAGAACAGTTAAAAAACATGTAATATGTTTAGTATAGTATGTTTCAACCGCACCTTTCCAGTCTTATTTATTTAAAATGCCTGCCTATTTTTTTAAGTGCTGCTGTTATCAGCTGAATTGATTTATTTCAAGAATTCCTAAATATATGGTTTTCCTTTCTAGCATGAATTCATGTTATCTGCATTGCCTTAAAAATTATAAGTTGTATTTCTACAAACACTTATTCTTCCAGTTTTTTCCTAATTCCATTGATTTTTATAAATTTTATTTCATTCAGCATGTGAAAGCAATGAGAAACAATTTGCATAACAGCAAACAGTTAAGTGTCTGTCACTTCTTAGTATATTGAAAGATCTTTACTCATAAGAGAAACTATAAAGACATGTCTCTTAGTTTTGCCTCTTCAGCAAAACAGATATTACATACATGTGACTTTCAGACATGATCTTATCTACCTTCATTTGGTTTGATTTCATTTTGAAAGTTGAATACATCCCATCAATTTTTCATCCTTATGTTAGATACAGGATGGAATTGAATTTTAACTCCCTTCCATTTAACGTGCACTTCTCATTTCAGTCAGCTAAGGAGAAAATAACCTATGACCAGAAACTGGGGGAGTGTTTCTCACTACCAGTAATCTCACCTGCATAGAGTGAACACAGTAACACAGTGTCAGCCACAATGTAGTAGCTCAGCATCAAACTTGTGTCTATTCAGACTGATCTGTGGCTTCTCCAGAGTTTGTTCCAAGCATTTTACTCCGCATTCATCCTTAAACTGGCTTCTATTTTGAAAGCATACTTTATTTCCTTGAATATAGAGTTTAGAGTGGAAATACCATCATGTTTCAAGTCCTGAAGGAGCATCACATTTACTGATTTAACACCATGTACTGTGATCCACAGGTCCTTTCTGTTAGAGTTCAGTAAAATAACCCAGAAATACAAAATCAAATAACCTACCTGATCTTGATCTGAAGTCTTCACTCACAGTCCATCTTTAATGAATATTAGAAACATTTCCTGGGGATAATCATCATGTCAATGGTAAATTAGTAAATGTCAACAATGTCAATTAGTAAATTAGAAAGTTGTTAGACAAATGCGAAGACATGAAAATAATCTATATTTTAAAAATAGACATTTTACAGGAAGTGCTGTACTGATTTTTAATTTACATTTTCAAATGCATTTAGAACTTGCAAAATTCACTTGACATTTTTACCATTGCTTTCCATACAGTATCAGGCTGCCAAAAAGAAAAGGAATCCTAAAATCAACCTAAAATCAGCCTTTGCACTAATTTTTATCAGGTCTGAAAGTGCAAAAGTGGTGCATGCTTTATATTTTGTTCTCCTAGGATCGGCATGTTAGCCCAGAGCCTTTCTGCAGCTACAGTCATTCAGAAACGGTTGCAAAGCTGTAATGGGGAGCTGAATTTTGCCTGGAGTGTGCATTTATTCCTTCCCCTTGAGAAACTGTAGAGTTGTGCAACATTGGTCCTCCCTTTCCAAATACCCTGTTGTTATCCTTGAAATATTAACATTTTCCCTGCTAGAAGATGTCATTTTTATTAGATTTGTGTTTCTATCTCCAGCTTGTGCACATTACTGGCTCATCCTGACTTTGAGTCAATTAGAGTCCCAGTAACCTCTGGAACGGAGGATGAAGGCAATATTTTCTTTCTTTACTTAAGAAGGACTGAAGCAGAAAGGCCCTCTCCTGACAGAACTTTCACTACTCAAAACAGTCCCAAAAATATGTTCCCTGATCATCTTCCCAAGGGTTCCAATACCTGAAAGCTCTGTAATAGCTGTGCTGTCTGGAAACAAAGCTAGTTTTTCCTTCTTAGTCATTATAGGGACAGGTTTTGAGTTTTGAAAGGATAAAACAGTCAGTGTCCACAGGGATTGGGGAAATAGAGAGTAAGTATTAAATGGTATTAATGTTATTCCTGGGAGATGACAAAGAGATTTTAATGGAACATGCGGTTTTATTGTGCTCTAGTTCTGACTTACAATGCATAAAATATTATCCTACAGCCTATGCATCCATACACATGGGAAATGTCCAGGAGATGTCACTTATGAGATGTGATTGATAGGTATTAGTAAAGTTTTTCTGTAAATAATAATTACTTACTGATAGTACATATCTAAGCAATAGCTTTTGGGAATTTTCCCCCATATTATTGATTACTGGCTGTTCCTTTAGCTAATGTTTTATATAGACATTTTGGAAGAAGAAATCTTACATAAGACTAGTGAAATAGTCAGTATTAAAAAGATTATATTGTTTTTCCTGACAATATATTTTTTTAAAAAACCGGCATGAATCAGGACCATCTGCATGCTGAATTCAGGTTCAGTTCCTCTGTGTGTAGCGTCAAGCTGACCTTTCTGCTTTCTGCATTTACGCTCTGCAGACTGCTTGCAAATGCAAACAATAAAACTTGTCTCACAACATGCCTTTTTTAGTTGTCATGGGTGTACGCTGACCTGTGGAAATCACTACACATCTTAAAGACGAGTAAACTACAAAAAAATTGGAATAATCTAGGCAAAAGCCATAGAGCCACTTTTCAAGTTTTTCCATTTCCTCTATATTCTTTTGTCTTCCATTGTTTTTAACTTAGGTGGCCTTTAAAGTATAAGGCTAAAACCTTTCATGTCACTCATTTACTTGAGAATGAGTATTTTGGAAGCTGCATGAGTTATTTTTGAGCACAAGAGTGGAAAAAAAATGAAACAGCAGGAATAGAGAACTTACAAAATTAGGCAAAATAACTGAGCCGCAGAGAATGCTGTGTATTGTGAAGAAGGGAGTGCTGGATGGAGATAATTGCCAAGGATAAAACTGTATTAGATCTTGCCAAAGAAATTAAACAAATAGCAGAATCTTCACCCTTAAAAGTAAAAAGGGGGAAGAAATGAATCCACTAGGGGCAGTTTGCACTGTCACTGTGCTTTTTTCCCCCTTTTTTCCTTATTTTTAAACATTTTTCTGCATTTACTAGTCCATTTCCAATGCATCTTTGTCATTGTGATCGCAGAGTCTACTCTGTTTGTGTGTCAGCCCTTGCTCTCTGAACTACCAGTTTCACTGAGTGAATGAGTCCCAAAGGGCAGCTGTATCCAGCCCTCACCCTTCCCCACTGTGGATACAGGCAGGCTTTGACAGCAACAGGGGACTAGCAGGTAGCCACAGCATCAGTGAGAGCCCCAGCATTTATCCTCCTGAGTGGCAGACAGTTTATCACCAGTGCCTGGATCTACCCCTCACCATGAAAATGGCTGGGGCATACCAAAGGTCACCACCGGCATTTTCCATCTTGTGTGAGATCTTCTGCTTTATAAGCAAGAGAACTTCTGTTTTGCTGGGCAAGAGAGTATCTTCTGTGACAGGAATAGTGTAGTTGGAGGTATGATTAATGGCAAAAGGTGCAAAAGACTACAGTAGCCCAGTCTCCTAGTATTAGTTTACAGGTATAACCAAATTCAAAAGGGTCACAAGAGTCCCTAAATGAAGTACAGAGTCCCTTACATTTCGAGGATTTGGTCTTAATGATGTTTGAAAATCAAACTCTTCAACCTTCCTGAGCAGATTAATGATAATGGTGTTTTGTTGTAGGATCTGTACTTGCCCAGAATATGTTAGTTAAGGTTCTCCTCAGGTGATCAAACAAGAATGGAAGGAGGAGCAGTAACAAAAATGTCATGCTGCAGCATTTGTTAATTGTGTAGTGCAGCTACAGAGACTTCATATTCACACCTTCACTTGTCTCAGTGAAAAATAAATAGTAATCAAATCACATGGAGATGTCAGTGAAGAAATATCAGCTGATGGATTATTCCTTCATCTTAGAAGAGTCTTCTATTTTTAGTATTTTTAATTTGTACTCTTCCTTTTTTTATCCCATTCTTTTTCAACAGTGCTAGTGTGAAAATTGTTGTATATATGCTATGTTTGTTTTTACAGGACAGTTCTTTCAGAAGGGATTTTGTATACAACATAGTCATTCCTGCAAATACATATTAATATATACACAACAATATAAAACTTCAGTATAACTACCCATCAGAATAAATTGCATTTTCAGAAACTTAGAGACCTTTCATGTCTCAGTGACATGCACAGCAGTGCAGGACAAGCCTAAACTACAAGCAGTTCTAGTGATATATGCCATCCCTCATATACAGCATTTCTGCCTCCCCACCCCATTAGTGGGGATGGCTTACACTACAGAAATCACCTAGTTCTTAATTTTTCCCCCAGGAAATAGGCAAGACAACTTTACTGTCCTTCACAAGTTACACCAGTCTTACTATTAACTGTGAAACTTGCAAAGTCTTCAGTGATATGAAAACCACAGTAAAAGTGTCTTGTAGATACGCTTCCTTCAGGTCAACAGGCAAAGAACTCACGGAGAATTTAAATCTCATCATCTCTGCTGGTGATCCACAGCCCTCACACAGTGCTTTAGAACATTGGGGTTTTTTCAGTTGCTGGTTTTGGTGGGTTATTACTTAGACAATTGCCCATTGGTGTGACAAAAAAAAAAAAAACCCAAACAAAAAAACCACACAACCCAGCCAAAACTGTAAAGGCTCTATTTTATTGCTTTGGTTTTTCAACGGATTTTTTTTGTCTAACAAAAATTTCTGACTTTTAAAATAACACAAACAATAAATTACATTAAAAAAAATGTTTAAAAAAGAGAGAGAGGAAGGTAGTCCTGTGGCTTATGTAGGAAATTTGGAGACCAAGTTGTGTTTGTATTGCATGTTCAAGCATGGTCCTTGAGTTTATGCCAGGTTTATAACTTCCTTATCTCACTTTCTTCAATACTAAAATGAGGATAATCAAAAATAGTGGGAAGCTTAGAAGGTCTGATATAAATAATTCCCAACTGATCAGAAATTTTCCATATTGTGGATTGTCCAGATTTTGGATTTTATTCTGGATGACAAGAAGGTATTCCTTATTACAGAATTACTTTTTATGCTTATGAGAAAATGAGGAGAAAATGGGATGGAATTGACTATTTCCCCTAATTTTGACCACTTCAAAGCAAGTTTAATACTCAGCAGGTTTTTCTCATATACATGTTTTTCAGGTTGTGCTGTCGATGGACATCCAACCCCAAACATCACCTGGCTTTACTCTGGTGAGCCTCTCAGTCTGCATCATCAACTCCTGGCAGCAGGACGGATTCTTCAGATAGTCAATGTCAGTGATTTCACTGATGGTTATTTCAGCTGCCTTGCTCAGAATGAGGCTGGCTCGCTCACACAAGTAATGTCCCTGGCTATACAAGGTAACTCTTCAGTTTCAGTCATTTCACCCCGGAAAGCTCTTGCCGTGGACTTCCATGCACTGACTTCTCATCCTGAATTTCTCGCCTCTGAAACCACCACCATTCATATCAGGAAAAAAGATGTCTTAATCATTTATTGCCATGGATATATATTTGCAGGACTAGTGGGTACCTTACAGTGTCTTTGGTCTTACTTTAACAAAATGACACCTGATATTTCTACCCTGCTGAGCATAAAACACACCTTATTGATTCAAGCTATACTTACGTTGAGCCTGGACAATTTGCTTGTCCAAGACAGAGATGGCAGAGTTTAAACCCCTTAAACCAGAAGCCCCTCTATTAATACACAGAGGTCAGTGTCACACAATGAACTTGAAAACCCTTCAATTGCAAAAGTTCTGGGATTGTTATTGTTAGAAATTTCCTAGAAATAAGACAATGGCAATAAAGCCACAGAACATTGTGGTGCAGCTGGGTTGGAAGAGAATATGCAGCTTTCATTGTTCCATCTGTCAGTGATGGAGAGATGAAGAATTTAACTTTTCCTTCAATTATGCTGTAAAACTTTGAGTGTGTTGCAACTCCCATATTTATCTTCAGGATTGATGATCTGCATTAAGTGATAAGAGTCACTGTGTTTCAAGATCATAGAGTCATAGATACTGCTGGGAACTACAGCTAATCATACCTTCATAAAATAATACACCTTTAAACATATAGATGCTCACTGGCATCTACTTTCACTTAACTGCCATACCATGTTATTAACTTTCCATGCCTAATGCTTCTAAGCAACAAAAAACTGTTTGTTACACCAAAGACAGTCAGGGGTTTGATTCAGGTGCTTTGCAGGTGTAGGTAGCTCCTTTGCACAGAATCCTACAGGGATTCACCCTGGAGAACATCTGCAGCTCTCTCCTTTCTAATTAAGCTTCTGCTGTCAGTTTTTCGGTGTTAACATGCCTCTCCCACACTTCCTGACAGAGTACCGGTGGTCGGTGGACAAACTGACAGCTTGTTCGGCTTCCTGCGGCCACAGAGGGCTGCAGCTGCCCCAGCTGAGGTGCTTACTGGATGGGGCCGAAGTCAATGCATCCTACTGCAGAGAGACACCCAAGCCATCTCTGCAGCCCATCGCGTGCAACAGGAGGGACTGCCCTTCACGGTTCGTCTGTCTCACGTGAAAATATCTTACATGCACTTAAAATGTGCTGGAAGAGCTCTTTGTGCAGTGCATCACACCACTGCAGCTTCTTTGGGGCCTGTTTGGAGAAGTCATGGCTGAAAGGGAGTTTTTGAGTGCTTAATCCAGACAGTTGGGAATTTGTAGCTATATTTGTGGAAAACGTTGATAGTACAAGGTAGAAAGAAAATTCACAGCTTGCAATGTCTTGGGTGATTCCAGTCACACCCTATGTTGGCTATAAATATCATGCCTGTTCTGACCACTGAACGCATGGAAATTTTGTCACCCAAGAACTGTAGGATCATTTCTTTTTTGTGTTACACATGGTTTCATAACTTTTTGCCCCAACAATATAACAGACAAAAAGCTAATTTTAGCAGGTATTTTGTGATTTTATTCTGAGTTTGTTGCCTGAACATCAATATGGGCATGACTGCAGCTGTATCTGCAGCTGCAAAGGAGTCCCTTAGCAGGGTGGAAATATCTTTTGTAAAATGGGCACACCTCATCAGATCTAGTGGGCATGAAGGGGGATGAGTTCTGCCTCTTTTTGGAGTTTGCTAGCTTGTGGTTGCCTTGGAATTATAACTCTGCCCTTGTAGTCCTCTGGTTTTCACTTACTGCTAAACACAAATGAGCTTGGAAAACTTGTGGCTACACCTAGGTCTTCCTCTGGCACATCTCAAGTACTGTGTTCAATTTTTGACCCGTCACTACAAGAAAGAAGAAGGACAGAGAAGCTGGTGAAGGGTCTGGAGCACAAGTCCCATGAGAAGTGCCTGAGGGAGCTGAAGTTGTTTACCTTGGAGAAAATGAGGCTCAGGAGATCTTATAATCTCTACAACTGCCTGAAAGGAGGCTGTAGTAAGGTGGGGCTCAGCCTCCTCTTCCAAGTGACAAGACAAAAGGAATCAGCCGCAAGCTGCACCAGGAGAAGTCTAGATTGGCTATTAGATAAAAATTTATTATGGAAAGGGTTGTCAAGCATTGGAACAGTCAGCCCAGGAAAGTGATTTAGTCGTCATCCTTGGACGTATTTAAAAGATGTGTAAATGTGATGCTCAGGGGCATGGTATAATGGTGGACTTGGCATTGCTGGGTTAATGACTGGACTTGATGATATTAAAGGTCATTTCCAACATAAATGATTCTCTGACCCCACACAAAGTCTTTTTTTTTTTTTGACACCCTTTAGTGCAAAGAAGGGTATATCCTGAGTTTATCCAGAGAGTCAGTGTAGTGTTATACCCCCTCCATATTAAACATACCCTGCTTCTGCAATTCAGTATCTCCTTAGCTGAGATGTGTTAACATGTTTTTCCACATTTTCCATGGTGTTACTCCCTCCTCTCCCTTATTTTCAGTCTGGATATGCTATTTTTCAGTACACAAGCAGTTAAAAGTAGTGATCATCTCAAGAGAAATTTAGTGCAACTTCCCTCATTCAACAGTGATTTGGGACTTGTATTAATAAAAAAGACAGCCTAAGCTGAGGCAAGGAGAGGTGCTAAGCAACTGGATGAGAAGTGGCCAGATTCACCACTCTTGCTGTGTCTTGGGCATATTGCAAGTTTCTGTTTAATTACCTTCTAAAATATACTCCTACTCTTCTTTGCAGGCAAATGTTTTCTGAGTTGCCAGCTGAGTCGTAAGAAGGAAACCAAAAGAGATTTGATGAAATATGAAACAACTCTCATTAGCAGCAGTTTTCCTTGCTGTTGACAATAAATTCCATGGGAATGGTTTATATATTTTTATACCTTCCCTGAATTGTAACACAACCCCAAATCCTCCCTCAGCTCCTGAGAAACTGCTGAGATGTAAGCTTGGAAATAAAAGTTGATTGACATGCAGACCAGAGCTTTATAAGCAGCGTGGAAATTGCAGGTTCAACCTTGCCAAACTGCATGAAAAAGTACCAGTGTTCTTGTTTTCCAGGCTGGGAATGTCTTTGCTTATACTTGCTTCTGTGACCACTGGAGTTTATCACCTGCAGAAGACAGAGAAATAGAAACGGATGTCTCCCCATGGGACTGGAGAATGCCCATTGCTATTTTGTAAAGTAATCATAAACACTGCTGGTGAGGGACGTGATAGGCAATATTTTACTCCCAAAACCACATAAATCCTGCCTAGTATCCAGAAACTTTATGAAGTGAACTTCTGGCTTGACCATAAAACTGTTCAGAAAACTAACAATCAGTTGAGTTGCATTCTCCCTAGTCCTACCTAACACTTTTCCAAACCTGGTTGTATAAATGTTTCACCTAATGATCCTTGCAATGACAAAACATATTAAACTATTATTTTCTGTTATTTACAGCCTTTTAGGTAGTTAGACTGGATTTTTTAAATGCCAGTACACAAGGGTTCAGAGCCTCAGCCTCAGCTGGTGAATGCATGGTCTGAGCTCAAGAGGAAAGAAGAACAGTGTCCTTACTTCCCTGGGCTAACTGATTCTGAGCAGTGTTCAGGCTTTTCTGGATTATGCCAGCTGTCAGGGGTACAACAGAGGAGGCAGGCAGCAGCAGGACCCAGCAGGCTTTTGGCCATTCTCTCACAAGTTTAAGGTGGCCTGCAAACTACTCCAGCAATTACAGAGAGATGGTTTTCCCTACTAAGGGGTGCTACTGGGCTAGTCCTAGCACTGTGACTGTAGCTTGTGACCTAGGCCTCCATGGCGCCTGGGTGTAGAAGCAGACTTGCCCAACCCCTGTACCAGAGTACAGCTATTCACTAAGCCTCTAAAAACAGCTTTAAGGGCTAGAAAATTAATTCTAGCCCCAAAGAGCTTTGAGAAAGATAAATTAATGAAAAAATGGCAGTTTTCTCAGCTTTCATCCTCTGAACAGTTTTCAGTGAAGACTATGGGAGGCTGAGACACTCAGATGTTCCAGGATCACACCCTAAATGAGCCAGCCCACTGCTGCCCGCCTTTGGTCCAACTGATAAAGACCAGCTGATGCTAAGGATCCTGCAGGCAGTGGCAAGTGCCTGCTCCCTGATCTGCTCTCCTTTCTCTCACAGGTGGATGGTAACATCCTGGTCTCCTTGCACACGGAGCTGTGGCGGAGGCATACAGATGCGTCGAGTGACATGTCAGCGCCTGACAGCGAAAGGCAGCTCTGTCCCTATGTCAAACGAGGCTTGTGCCCAGGTGTCCAAGCGCCCTGTGGACACACAGAACTGTAACAAGCAGGCCTGTGTTGAGTGGGTAGCGTCCTCCTGGGGCCAGGTGAGGAACAAAGTAGCATTCCAAGGACAGTCCCGTACTGTGGGCTAGAAAATAGAGACAGAAAATGACGGTAGCAATTTTTCAACCTAGTATCTTTAGGTTATAGTTTGCAGGCTTTTGATGTGGCCACTAATTTGTTCATCTCCTTCTGCCTGTATAAGATGCACTGCCTGCTTGGATTTCTGTAGCTTCTCACAATCGCTAGAAATGCCACTCATGAACAGGGCTTTAACTGCAGACCCCTGTGTCCTCCAGTGGACAGATCTACAGTTCCTTGTTACAGTGCTTAGTGACACATCTGGGAATTAGCCTTCTTCAAGTCTTAATTCGACTTTCCAGCCAGTGAGAATGCTTCAGTCTCGGCTGGCAGAAGTCAGGACTGAGGATTGTAATAAGTCTCAAGGCAGGAGTACTGTACAATAATTCAGTTTTACAAAGCTGTTGATGTTGCCTGAGAATACCAAAAAGCGTGAGCTTTCTTGACTTGCTTCATGATGAAAGGCAGAATGGAGAGGTAAAACCATTTTCAGACTACTTCCTGATGCTTTGCAGATCTTCAAATTCTCTCTTGCATTGCATCAGGTTTTTTTATAATTTTCATAGTAAAAAGTGCCTTCAGCTACTAGGATATGTTATTGTTCACTGCTTGAAAAGATCCTTGTTTAAATCCTGAAAGGTGACTGAGTTACTGTATTGCAAATCAGTTATAGATCATTAAAGAATGATCACTTTATATCAAAGAAGAAAATTTTCACTCCCTATGGAATTTCAGGAAGGACTGGATCATCTTTGCGAAAACTGTTATGGGCTATATTGTTCCCCATGACATCATACTCAGCTGAGACAAGTAGACAGTTCAGAATTAATTTCTGAATTTTAGACCTAATCTCTGCACCTTATCATACAATATTTCTTCTATCTAGCTTACAAAAAAAAGGTCGAGTTGCACATGGTTGCTTACTGCCCAGTCTCCAAGCCAGAAGACTTACACATAGTTAGGAACATACAGCTGGCTCAGTGGATTGATGACCTGCTTGGTAGCATTATGGAGTATCAGGTCACCCATTGTGACCTGATCAACTTCCAGTTTGCAAAGAAAATAAACAGCCTACTTGCTCTACCCCTATCTCTAGAATTAGTTCCTTTCCTTCATTTAATGTTCCTGGCATTTTGTTCTCCACTCTGTAATCCCATGCTGTTTTTAAGCTAGTGACTCAGGCTTTCTGATGATGAGGACTGCTAGCCCCTGCAGATATCACAGAAATTCTCCACACACTCCAATGAATGACAGATCCAACAAGACAATTGACTGGAAGCAGCTGTAATACTGGCAGTCACTCCTTCTCTCTCCCACTTGTCAGGGAGGGAAGAAATAGCAGGAGAAAGGGCATATTATTTGAGGAGTGTGTGGTAGTGTGGAGCAGGGCTCCTACTGAAGAGGTAGGTGGTGGCAGAGGGATCGGTCAGCAGCCATCCCCAGACAAAAATTTTTGCTTCCCATTAATGACCCCTTTTTCAACCCTCAGCTTGTTCTAGGATATAATTTCCAGATAGTTAGAAAAACAGTTTACTAGTAGTTGATGTCATTTTTAAATAGCACAAATACGTGCTTCATACTTATACCAAGTTATGTTTTAACCAAAGGAGAGTTAAACTGAAATGTAATTGTTAAGCTAGAGTATGTTAGGATAGCCTCAATTTTGGAGCAATCTTGCATATCTTTTGTGCTTCTCATGCTTCTTGCTTTCGCTTATTGTCCTTCAATGCTTTTAAATTATTAAATGGAGTGGAATATGTTCTTGCTTCAATGCCTTCTTAGTTATTTGGCAATTTACATGCTGCAAAATGCACAGTAAAAGTAATGTATTGAGATTTCCTGTATGGACCATAGGCTCTTAGCTAATGGCATGAGAACATTTAATTTTCCCTAACAGATTATATTATTTAAGAGAAGAGGTAATGAATCTACGGAGCAGATCTAGAAATGAAGTTTAAATGCTGCTGGAGGAGAGTGAAGTAGAGCATAAAATGGCATAAAGAGCATAAAAGGCACAGTCAGCTTCAAAGCCTGCAGAGGTGCAGAAAGATATTGAAATCTCAACAGCCTCTGAATATGCACTTTATTTCACTAGAAGTTTTATAACAATGGAACTTTCCCTGTCTTTTCCCTCCCCTGAGTGAATCTTCTGTGTTTGCAGTGTAATGGGCCTTGCATTGGACCACGACTGGCTGTACAGCACAGACAGATATTTTGCCAGACCAAAGATGGGACTTCTGTGTCATCTGATCAATGCAGTTCCTTACCAAGGTAGCACAGAAATGTCTTATGTTTGAACCCACAACCCTTTTCAGAGATACTCAATGGACTTGTGACTCAACTGAAAACTTACGAGTGTCTCCTATGTAATAAAGAGGTCATGTTGAAACCTGTACAGCTTTGTGTAGCAAATCTTATCAGGCTTATAGCCCACACTTCCCTATTTGTTCCTAGGAGCTTCAGGCTAGTTGGCCAAAAACTGGAAAATCTTCTATGGATGCCAAATCCTGACTGCAAGGCTGTGCTATATTTTCTTAAGGTGCCAGTCTTCTCACTTACTTAAACACAAACTCTAACAGAAAAAAAAGGGTCTCCACAGGTTTTTTTTTTTCCTGCAGATAAACTCCACTGTCAACATTGTAAAGACATTTATTTTAAATGAGACAGGTATGTAAATCATGACAGATCATGACTATTAATGTAATTGGCTTGTTGGCTCCCACTCATGCCTTTTACTACCTGTGTGACAAATAGTTATGAATCAAGTGTGCCTATATACATCTTCTGTGACACTGTCTTGAAAGAAAAAGAAGGGTTTCAGAGAGCTGGTTCTGTTCCCACTGGCTGTAAAGCCATAAAAAATTTACAAAGTCCTGCTGAACCACATTTGTCACCAGTCATTTCACCTTTCAGCAGATCTTTTGTTTGGCCCTTTGTGGAGAGGGCATTTCAGCCAAATCCTCAAATAGTTCAAATGGTCATTTAGCCTGATGTTGGTATACCAGCGTGCACCCGCTGAGGGTCTGGTCCTTGAGAACAGTTCAAAACTGCTGGCCTTCAGGTCAGATGTATCTGATGTATCGTGTGTGTCTGATGCATAGAATGCTCTGAGTGAATTACCTTTGGGATATGTAATGTTTCCTCTCCCTCCCTCCGTCCCTCCCTCCGTCCCTCCCTCCCTCCCTCCCTCCTGCCCATAGGCCATTCAGCACCCAGAACTGCTGGACTGATGTCTGTGGTGTGCACTGGAGAGTCAGCCTATGGACCGTCTGCACGGCTACATGCGGAAATTACGGCTTCCAGTCGCGGCGTGTGGACTGCGTGCACATCCGCACCAACAAGCCCGTGATGGAGCACCACTGCTCCTGGAGGCCGAGACCAGCAAACTGGCAGCGCTGCAACATCACACCCTGTGAAAACGGTACTTTGCTGAGCGGAGGGGAGGCAGAGTGGTGCAGGAGTAGGAAAGAAGGGAGAGTTGTCTCTCAGAAACACAGCACTGGACCTTGCAGCTGGGCATCCTGGGGACCCTCCAGCCCAGACCTGTGCAAAATCCAGTGTCTAAAGCTCAGCATCCCAGAGAGGAATGCTGCCCATTGTGGAGGTGTTTGGCAATGGCGTTAGGGCTAGGATTGTGTCCCCTTTCTAACAGCATGAGAAATAATTCATGCAGTTTTCTGGAGCAAGTCCAGAGTAGGCCACCAAGTTGATCAGAGGGATGGAGGGAGCACCTGTCATGTGAAAAGGCTGAGGGAAATGGGATTGTACAACCCTCTTTTTAGGTGTCCTACTTGTGGCCTTCCAGTACCTGAAGGGAACTTACAAGAAAGATGGAGGAAGACTATTTACCAAGGCCCTGTAGTGGCAGAACAGGAGGGAATGGCTTCAAATTGAAACAGAGTAGTTTTAGATTAGATATTAGGAAGAAATTCTTTACTGTGAGGGAGATGAGACAGTGGCACAGGTTTCCCAGAGAAGCTGTGGATGCTCCATCCCTGGAGGTTTTCAAGAACAGATTGGATAGGACTCTGAGCAACATGGTCCGGTGAAAAGCATCCCTGTCCACAGTAGGAGAGTTGGAACTAAATGATCTCCAAGGCCCCGATACAATGCAAACCATTCTAAGATTCTATGATTAACTTTCAGTTAATTGTACAGTCAGAAAGAAAAGCACAAATCACAAGCAGACTTATGGCTGTAGTCCAAATCCAGTGGGTAGGTGGATAATGGTGATGCAGGCAAGACTGCTTTCTTTCAAACTACAGGCAACAAATTTGGCCTCCCAGGGGACTAGAAAAGTTTTTAATTAAGAAATCGAATTAAAAAAAGAGAACAGACAATGTGCCTCTTTGGAGATTATGCCCACATCCTCTATCTTGCAAGCCAGTTGCTTTGCAATCATTGCAGATGCAGTAGCAGAACCCACATGTGTTTGCCTATATTCACACCAGCTCTGATGCTCCCTCTCAGCAGAGACAAAGAGGACTACATAGGTCCAAACTTATGAGTTTGGGGGGCCCTAATGGAAGCTGAAGCAATGAGGAAGATTAGAGGTATCAAGCAGAACCTTTGCTGACACTCCAGCCTCTTTCTGGTATACAGAAATGGCCCAAAATCCCAAGGTATTGCATGTATACTGGATAGTTATCCAAACTAAAAAGCAGGGCCTCAAAAAATGTACAAATGATACCAGAACCTAAGCCCTAGAGGAGTTCAAAGGTGTTTTAAAATCTTCGTGCTGGGTTGTTTCTGACCTGTGAAAAACACAAGACAACTTCCAGTCAGCTGAGGTGGGGTGGCACTCCCACACCCTGGCTCTTCAAATGTGGAAAACAGGCCAAAGGGTCTCTGAGCTACTCCATTAAAACAAGTATCCAGTTTCATTTAGTTATTCATCTTTGGTTTAACTGTTAGGAAACTCTTAGAGCCTCTCTAAAATGCTAGTAGAAGACAAACTGACAGTGTTGCAGCAGCCTCAGAAGCCCCTTCCCCAGGCTCTGAAAGTAAATGTTGCCTACCAATTCTTCATTGATCCTGTGGACTTGCAGTACACATTTGGTCTTTGCAGCAAGTCAAATTCATGCTCACAGTAAGATCTCCCAACACAAAGGTCCTCCTCTTGGCCACCCAAGGATATATATTCTCAGGTAATAAATCCTTTATTCATAACTTCATCACCATTTCTTCTTCTTCTCCTTTGACAGTGGACTGCAGAGATACCACAAGGTACTGTGAGAAAGTGAAGCAGCTCAAACTCTGCCAGCTCACCCAATTTAAGTCACGTTGCTGTGGGACTTGTGGAAAATCTTGAAGACAGACAAAATGAAAATGGAGGAACAAGGGGATCACAGCCTTTTCTTCACTGAAAAAAGGCTTTTGCAGAAAATACAGATGGATGGAATGATCTTTTTCATTTTATTTATTTATTTCCCTTTAAAAAAAATTCCAGACCTTTAACAAATCATTGTTGTAAAGGGACTCGACAAGTTTTCCCTTCTATGAATCTGGGAGACGGAATGCAGATAAACGTGGTCATGAGGGTAGACCAGAAAAAGTCAAAGAGACCCATGACACCAAGAGATGGGTATGAGAGGAGTGGGGCTTCCCCTCAATCTGTGTACATGCCTGTGGGACACACACCAAGAGACAGGTGAGGAAGAGGACCAGAGTCAAAACCTAGCATCATATTACAGAATCACAGGATCATCAAGGTCAAAAGAGATCTTCAGTTTTATCTAGTCCAAACATTAACAGCACTACCATACCCATCCCTAACCTATCCCTGGGTGCCATATTGAGACTCTTCTTGGACACTGCCAGAGATGGTAACTCCACCACCTCCCTGGGCAACTTAATCCAATATCTAGCCACTTTTTCAGTGAATTTTTTTTTTAATATCTAATCTGAGCCTCCACAGCACAATTTGAGGCTGTTTCTTCTCATCCTTTTGTTTGAAACATGGCAGAAGAGACTGACCCCCATCTGACTACAACCTCCTTTCAGGCAGTTGTAGAAAGCAATGTGATCAGCCCTGAGCCTTCTCAGAGCTAAACAATGCCAGCTGCCCCAGTTGTTCCTTATAGGATGTGTTTTTTAGATCTTTCACCAGTTTAATAGGCATTCTCTGGACATTCTCCAGCACCTCAATGTCTTTCCAGGAGTGAGGGGCCCAAAACTGAGCACAGGATTTGAGGTGTGGCCTCACCAGTGCTGAGTACTGGAGGAGAACCACTGCCCTGGTCCTCCTGGCCACACTATTGCTGGTAGAGGCTAGGATACTATTAGCCATGTCAGGCGCCTGGGCACTGCTGGCTCATATTTAGTCAGATGTTAACTAGCACCCCCTGGTCTCTTTCGTCTGAGCAGCTCTCATCTCCCTTAGACTACCTTGAGAACATAAGTATGTGATTTTGCTTTACAAGCTTATTTGTTGCATCCAAGATTGGAAGCCTTTTAACTTCTAAACCACTCTCTCCTTCCTACACCAGGCAAAGGACATCCTTGTGATCTTTGAGGATCTAGGTCTGAAGAAGTTGGACAATGGTCTGTAACATAAGTGGGTCTAAAATACACCTGAAAATGTTTCCAGTTTGAGCTTGTGAGGAAGGATTGGGGAATGAAGGGTTGTCCTCAGCACAGAGGTTCAGTGCCAATGTTAATAATTAACCAGCAAAAGAAGAATGATCTCTTTGACAGACTTTTGTACAAACTTGCAAACACTATTCCCTAGAGATCATAGGCAGGAAAGATAGAAATTGTATGTGATAAGCAGGAAACACTTTGCATACTGCATCCTACTAACACTTATTTAGAAAAAAGAGGTACTACCTCCCAAAATTCTGGTGCTTTCAGACCCAGGGTTTTGAAAAATAACCTGAGGAAGTTGTTTTTTCTTTTTTGTTAGAAATTTCTCTTTCCTAGCAGCCAAGCTTTTTGGATAACTGGTAGAAAAGAGCTTTATTCAAATTTTTCATGGTTGTTACTACTCAGTTGAAACAGAATGACTTTAGCATCAGCCTCATTGGACTAATGCAAATAATTTGTAAGAAACTTGCTCCTCTCCAGCTGCCTCCCACAACAAAACAGAAGCTATAAAGCAGATCCTTAAGTCCATGTATAAGACCCCAAAGGTACAGTCTAAAAAATGAGACTCAAACATCACACTCACAGCATGATTTTGCATGCAGGCTGTGAGTCTTTCCACTTGGCCAGCTACAGTGGATATTCAGCCAGTGAAGTGCTGTATGATTTTACTTCCTGGGTATTCTCAGGAAAAAAAAAAAAAATAAAATTAGAGGAAATTTGCAAAGAAGAGAGTTTGAGAATTGTACAACTTTAAAGGAGAACCACCTGATCTCAGGTTTTGCTTCACAACCTTCTCTAAATGAAAGGCTTGGTTGCGTTTCTCCTGTAACTCCTGTTGGGGCTAGTGCCTTGTGGTATATTAATGAAATGCTGTTCAAGTTCTGCTATGCTACAGCTTTCATGACATGTGGATTTTTCAGTAAAACTGGGGATTCCTTATTGAGGTCAGTGCCAGGTTCATGATATTAAACTGTCTCACATTGGCTTACTTAAAATACATCTGGGAGTGAATGTTCTTGGTAGAAATGGGTTTTCAAGAACTAAGCATCAGAGCGACTTTTTATTTAAAAAAAAGAATAATGACTTTCTGTGTATGTAAATGTATATCTTTTCTGTATATTTATTAGGATTTCTTGTATAAAAAGTGCAATATTAATAATTGTACATTATTTTGTCCAGATAAAACTATTTCAGTTTTGTTTTAAATCTCCCCAGAATTTTGTTCCTCTAAAATCAACAGTAATAGTGTATTTTCTTAATTTTAATAGCACTTGCATTTAATTGGGGATCTGCTTCACTGTGCACAGAGTGCTCTATAGATAATGACCTGAGGGAGGGATGATGTTTTTAACGTGGGAGAAGATAATTATGCATGGAATGAAGGACAATTCCTTAGTAACATAATAATAGCAATGATGATGATGACGATGTGATGGATATTTTTGATACATTAGTTAACAAAATGCAGCATGGGGAAGTATTTTCTTTTGTGTAAAAGCAAAATATGTTCAAGCTATCACATGTTCCATTGTATCTGTTTAACTGTGCACAGGATAAATTCAAAGGATCTGATCTGGAGGGGCCACTCTGTTGTCTCTGCACAGTGTGGATTGAATTTCACATGTCTGTCTTCTGAATTGTGACTTGGCAGCATCTCAGTAATATAAGGATTACTGGTTATTTTTTAAAAGGATGCTCTAAAGAGAAAACAAAACAGCAAATTTGTATTTATGTAACTTTTTGTACAAGTAATGCAGGTTACTTATTTAACTACTACTACTGTCTGACGTGTAGTTTTTTAATCTTAAAAACAAAAGCCAAAGTAGAAAAGCTGTTGAGTGTGTAAAATTAATAACAGGTTTGCATGTGTTCTCAAAGAATAATTGTTGTATCTTATGCTTATGGCTTTAGTTATTAGTCAAGTCAAAAAACTCTCAAAACCTTAAGAGCAAACTTCCAGTTTTGTTCTGCTGACTAATTTTCCTCACAAAAGAAAAGCAGTTCTGAACCAAACAGAAAAATACGTTGCTGAAAGGTTCCCCACAGAAGATCTACTCCCAGCCCCTCTTATGTGACAAGGTAAGCACAATTGAATTATTCCAGGCATCTGTGTCTGCATGCATGATCTAAAAATAGAAGCCATAGCCAGAGTTTTCTAAAGTAACCTCCAGCTAGAAATAGTTTTCCTGCTCTCTAGAGGCAGTTACATGGACTGCAGCTGGAACTTTTTTAGTTTGAGTTAGGATTCTTCTTTCAAACTACTTTATCAATCAGAAAGGCTTTATCATTTGTTTGGTGCTCCAACATTGATTCATAAGTAAATTCAGTTATTCTAGATCAGCATCACCTGACACCTCTATTTGTAGAAGAAGGTTGTGGTGAGTTTTAGCACTAGCTAAAATCACCAGTGCACTTACTCATTTCTTGCTGTGAGATATGGATTAGAAGGGGAAAGCAGGTTTAAAACTTGAAAGGAATAAAGAAACTTTATTTACAGGACTACATGAATAAGAAACCAGAATAAAACCTCCAGAAACCTTTCCTCCCCCACTCAACTTTTTTCCTTTCCCAACTGACAACATAGAGACAAATCCTGGGATGTTAAAGGTGTGCCAACTATATAATAGTCTTTTCATCAGTCTTTGTAGGGAAAGGAGTTTTCTCTTGTCATTCCATAGAGAGTTCTCCACAAGAAACAGTTCTCTTGTGGCTTTTCATTTCTACGAATGGCAGCTGCCCGGGCAGAAATTCTGCCATCATGCTCTCCCATTTTCACAGCACTCAGCGGTGTGTTCATGGGCCATGAACTCATGGGGTATTATTTTAAGGATGAGTTATTCAAAGGCAAAGGTTCTCTCAATCTGTCTCTGGGATCATCTCTGGGAACAGAGGTTTTCTTCTCTCCCTGGGCCAAAGGGTCTTCATCAGCTCTCATCTCTCTCTCTGTTCAAGCGTCTCATGGGATCACAGCTACATCTGCTTAGCTTCATCGATGGATACCTTTGCTCAGATGTACAGCTTGAATAGTTCATTCCCCTAGTACTCTTTTACAAATTAAATGAGTTATTTTCAGAACATTATTGTCCATCTCCATGGCCCTACCAAAAGAATATTTCAGCTTTTTAGAGCATCTCCTCATTCTCCTTCCGTCTGAGGCTTGACTCCTTCTTTTACTGACCTTAATGTTTCATGTTGTCTCTCTATGTGTCACTCCATTTTTTTCTTTCCATGGAGACAGGGACAAGATCTTCAGGTCTCATTTGTGTAGTGAAAGCTTTCCCAGGCCACACACGCAATCACGGTGTCGGATCTCAGGCGTGCTGGTGCCTCTGTCAGCCTGGAGTGGACTGTCCTCCCATGGTCAGTCTGTGAGCTGTCTGTGAGGGCCAGGGGGATTGGAGTGTCGGCAGCCGTGGCTCAGCCCAGCCTGGGGCCGGGGGCCCCCGTGGGAAGAGCTTTGGTCACCCTGCTGGAAGGGGACCCAGAGTGCTTCCCAGGAGAGCCTGGCCTGGGGCCAGGGGAAGCCCCGCAGTCTCCATCCCCCACCGGGAGCCACTGGGCTCTGGCCCAGCGCTGCCCAGGCCACACAGGCTGCAGGGGAGCGGGGCCAGCCTCACCAGAGCTCTGCTGCCTTTCCGGAAAGAAAGAGAGAGAGAGAGAGAGAGAGAGCTGTGCTGCCTTTCCGGAAAGAGGGAGGGAGAGAGAGAGAGAGAGATTATTGGGTTTTTTAATGTGGTATTCACAAATGTGATCTTACTTTTCAGTGGTGGAAAATGCTGTCAGTTCTCAGAATTGGCCAGCTATTGGCCTGATCTCAAGCAGAGAAGAAACTCCCAGCAGCTTCTCTCAAAGAAATCACTTCCATGGGTGTTTCAAGGTCAACCGAAAGCTTAGTCTTTTCCAGGCTTTCAGAACCATAAAATTACTCAAAAGTTTTTAATGTCAGCTTTCAGCAAGTGCCTGATCATTTCAGCTAGTTGTTGAGTAAATAAGCTTCATTCATTCAGTTACCTAACTTTTAACAAAGGTGCTTTCAAAGTCTTTTGGATGTCAAATTTGCTCCCAACAGTGTATGCAGATGTGAAGCTCAGAACTGCTAATGCTAACTATGGCTGTACATATTAACTGCAAACCACAGCTTGGGGATCATCAATTTAACCATTCCCTTCATCCTCTTTTTGAAAGGATATATATATATATATATATATATATATATATATATATATATATATATATATATTTATCAACAGTGTTATGTATGAACTGTTCAGTTTTGCAGAAAGTAAACAAAAAAACCTATCACATACTTGAGTTAGCACAAAATTGAAGGAGGGGAAAAATCAGATCTTCTTCAACTGATCTTATATGTCTCTCACACCAAAAGCATATTGGGTGATCATTATTTCACCTATACTGGTTTTCATCATCTCCAGCAAACATCTCCTCTCCAGTCAGTCGGATTCAAATCTAAAATCTTTGAAATACTTATTTCTATTTTCACCTGCTTTTTCACTGAAGTACAATACTTGTTCCTTCACCAGAGGCATCATTCTTGTCTCACTGGGTGCCTCCACACTTGCCCAGACACACAAATACTCAAGGATATCAGTTGACAGACCAGGCTATTTTTGGCTAAATCCATGAGATTTTAGGAGGGGTGCAGCACAGTAGGCAGGACAGCATCAGGTGAGATATCAGTTGAACAGAGACTGAGGAGGAGACTCCTCTTTGCAAATAGAGCAAGTTTGGGTTGCACTTCTCTATCATTCCTGCTAACACACTGCTTACCCCTCAGGAGAGGGAAAAAAGAGAAAAGCAAAAATTTTGTCTAGCCTTTAAAGCCTTTGTAAAGAAAGGCTTTATGTTTGTGTAGCTATAAACAAAAGAATGCTGTTTTATGCAGCTGGAAGGGAAAGGGACACCAGGGGATTGCAGTCTGGTTACATATAAATATTCTTTTTTTAAAGCAGTGGCAGGATGTGAACAATTCCACAGTAAGCATGTAGTTATCCTCACATGCTTAGGATGACATGGGCATGGAAAACCACTCACTACTACTACTACTACTGCTGCTGCTGCTACTACTACTACTACACTCTTTAATACTATAAAGTAGTCTTCTGCTTCAAGATTTTGCATGGTTTGTATACAAACTCCCTAGAGACAGTAGGAAAGCACAATAATGAACCAGAAGGATCACACCAAACAGACCATGAACAGCCTGCTCTCCAAGTGAGGAGCCAGGGCAGATTTCTTTTCTCTTAAGGAAGGGCTTAATGGTTGGATTGAGGAATAGTTTATTTTGGGCTATATGCAGACTTCGCCCCACCCTTTTCAACATTCTGGTTGGTTTGGGGTTTTTTTAAGCATAAATTATTGGTTTGAATAAATGGCCAATAATGTTGGTGGATGCTTGTTAAAACACTTCACCTTCTGAAACACTCATGGAGTCAGTTTTCAAGTAATAGCATGCAACCTAGTGATTTAATTACCAAGAAAAGAAAAATCTCACTGTTAACCCACTACATACAAATAACAGAAAATCAAATCCAGCTGTGCAGGGAGGATCTGACAGCACTTTTTTTCTTTTTTCTTTTTTTTTTTTTTTTAAAGCAGAGAGCAAAGCAGAGCAGGGGCCTGCTTGCCCAGCAAAGTACGGGCTTGAGCCCGAGTAATGGTGTTTGGCAGGGCCACATGAGCCCTCTCACCAGTCTGGGGACAGTTCACACCAGCAAGCACAGAACTAGTGAGCTAGTGAAAAACAGGCAACGCAGAGATGAATGCAGCATTGTCTTTTTTAGAGCTACTCTATTCCTTCTTTTCTGAATGCAGCCAAAACCTCTTTGGGACAGACATGCAACCAGATGCGGAAGTGAAAATCATTGCCCCAAAGCAGTATTTCCCCAGAAGACAAGACAAAGGGCACAGGTCAACAAGCCACTGCTTCCAAAGTGGGAAGCAGGCAGAGAGACACTACTAGAGAAGGAAGAAGAGTGATTTTTAGAGGGATCAGCCAAAAGTAAACTCTATTCAGAATATTCATTATGGAAATTTCCCATCCCTGTGAACTCAGTTCTCTGCCCAAATGCCTCTTTCCAACTGAGATAACACAGATCCCTCAGGGAGATCATTTCCATGCCTCAGGAAAGATTTTTCTTATGTCTTCCAAAGAAAAGGTTTGCTTTTTCACACATTAAATTCAGCTGCTTCCTGTCTCCTGAATACCATGCCCAGGATCTATATTGCTTCCCTCTGTGACATGAACACACTCAGTTCTTGCTAAAGCGTACCACTTATCTTTCAACACTGCCTTCATAGTCCTGAAACACTTGAGGTGCTGACAATTGACTCTCCTTAGTAATCTATGGTGTTGGATGAAGCTTTTTTTAGAATTTGTGGTGGTAAAGTTTTCACAAATTTGCTGCTGGTTCATATTTCTAAACCATAAGTACATAATTTACTGACTTTTTTGACCTCTCACCTATTGGCAACTGCAAATCTTCTCCAGGTGAAATGCCTCCTGAGGGTGTAAGGCACCAGGATTGGAAGTCCTTGCAGACACAGGTGGTTGAAATGCTGATATAATACAAATCAAAACTGAATTGATTATTTATCTCCCCCATTATTACAGGTAACTTTCTTCTGGGGTTGTTTCATTTTGTTTCCCGCTGAGAATAGATGAATTAAATTATTTGGTCAGCTTTTTCCCAGTGAGGACCTGTAATGCTGCCTTCCTCCTGGCTAAGAAAACGTTCATAACTTTCTGTTAAGTTACTACACTTCTTAAATTTAGTTGGCACATGTCTCTTCAATTCAGCTTTTGTGCTTAAGACTTGTCAAAGAGATGGTGCTTTGCCTGGAGATCAGTAGTGCTGGTGAGTACACCTCTTCTGTGTTTTCAGGGATGCAGGTACAAATTATCCCTCTAAACAGCCTCAGCAGTGTGCATACATGAAATTTCCTGTGCATAGGTCATGTTTGCCATTGACAACAGTTTCAGTGATCAGTTCCAGTGTAGTAACTGGCTTTGACAGTGATGTTTTTCATGCATTAATTGGTTAGCACAATCCTCCTTGTTCTTTTTTGCATTCTTCATGGTATAAGTACCCTGGATGCCTTTTTCAACCCTGCCAAGGACAAAGTCCCTTTGTTTCATCCTTTCATTTTGGGTTTTGAAACACGTTTTGATGGTAGGTTTTGTATGTCAGCCAATGTTTAGGTATTGATGCCATTATCCATTCTTCAAAAGTAGGATGTTGACTACAGCTATTTCCTTCTTTCCACACCTTTGTTCACTGAGTAAGAAGTGTTGTCTTCTGCTGTATCATGTGTGCAAGGTCACAGAATCACAGTCACAGAATGGGTCAGGTTGGAAGGGACCACAGGGTTCATCTGGTCCAACCTCCCTGCTCAGGCAGGGTCATCCCAGAGCACATGGCACAGGATTGTGTCCAGAGAGTTCTTGAATATCCCCAGTGAGGGAGACTCTGTTCAATCTGTTCCAGTGCTCAGTCACTGCGCAGTAAGGGATCTCTTCCTCGTTTTCAGGTGGAGCTTCCTGTGTGTTAGTTTGTGCCCACTGCTTTTTGTCACAACTTGTCATTGCTTGGCACAGCTGAGCAGAGCCTGGATCCATCCACTGACACCTTCCCTCCAGATACTCACAGCCATTGATGAGGTCTCCTCTCACTCATCTCTGCTTGAGGCTGAGCAGGCCCAGCTGTCTGACTTTGCTCCCAAGAGAGATGTTCCTTAGTCCCTTCATCATCCTTCTGGCCTTTTGCTGGACCAGCTCCAGCAGCTCTGTGCCTCTCTGGTCCTGAGGAGCCCAGAACTGGCCACGGCACTCCAGATGTGCCTCACCAGGGCTGAGTAGAGGGGCAGGATCACCTCCCCCAACCTGCTGACAATGCTCTTCCCAATGCATCCCAGGACACCATTGACCTTCTTGGCCACCAGGACACACTGCTGGCTCATGGACAGCTTGCTGTCAGCAGGACCCCCAGGTCCTTCTCCTCAGAGCTGCTTTCCAGCAGATCAGCCCCAGCCTGTGCTGGTACCTGGGGTTGTTCCTCCCCAAGTGCAGGACCCTGCATTTGCCTTTGTTGAATTTCAGACAGTTCTTCTCTGCCCATCTCCCCACCCTGCCCAGGCCCTTCTGAAGGGCTGCACGGCCCTGGGGTATCGGCCACTGCTCCCAGCTCTGTGCCATCAATGAACTTGCTGAGGAGGCACCTCCCCTTCATCCAGGTCACTGATGGAGAAGTTAAACAATACCAGACCCACTGTTGAATCTGGGGGTCACCACTTGTGACAGGCCTCCAGCCAGACCCTGTGCCACTAATAACAGTCCTCTGGGATCTGCCCTTCAGACATTTCTCAGTCCACCTCACTGTCCCCTCATCCAGGCCACACTGCCTCAGTTTGCCTATGAGGTTGTTGTAGGAGACAGTGTCAAAAGCCTTGCTGAAGTCCAGGTAGAACAATATCCTCTGCTCTCCCCTCATCTGTCTATCCAGGCAGTTGTTTCACTGTGGAAAGCAATCAGACTGGCCATGCATGATGTGCCTTTGCTGAATCCATGCTGAGCTTCTTCTTGTCATCCATGTGGACAGAGATGGCCTCCAGAATAGGGTGCTCCATCACCTTTGCAGGGATTGAGGTGAGTTGCACTGGCTGGTAGTCCCATGAGTCCTCCTGCTTGTCCTTTGTGAAGACTGGGTGACGTTTGCTTTTTTTCCAGTCCTCAGGCACCTCTCCTGATCCTTCATGTTGTTTCAAAGATGACCATAAGCAACCAGCTATGGCATCCCTCCCTCCCTCCCTCCCTCCCTCCCTCCCTCCCTCCCTCCCTCCCTCCCTCCCTCCCTCCCTCCCTCCCTCCCTCCCTCCCTCCCTCCCTCCCTCCCTCCCTCCCTCCCTCCCTCCCTCCCTCCCTCCCTCCCTCCCTCCCTCCCTCCCTCCCTCCCTCCCTCCCTCCCTCCCTCCCTCCCTCCCTCCCTCCATAACTTCAAAAGCAAATACACAAGCCTTACTGCAGTTCAGTGACATTTTAAGATCTTTCTCGGGATGTCTGACTTGTCCTCCCTCTTTCTGAGAACGTGATGATTCTAAGAAAAAATTAAATCTAATTGGCATGAACATCAGATAAAAATAACTTCTCCTCATCTTTGTCCATTAACTCATTCTGCATGAAAACAGTAACGAAATCCTGTGTACTGTAGAGCAACCCAACTTTATTTTCTGCTTTAAACACCTCAATTCTATCCCAAATTATAATTATATCATTATCTATATTTCTCTTAATGCTGATTTATCTAATGACATTGCCTCATCCAAGCAGAATTAAACTTTAGTCACAGAAGGTGTTGTTTTACATTAAATACACTACTGAGCAAAGGGAATACTGCCATGTCTGGGCTACTGAGCCATGTGATTCTTCACTGCACCTAAGCTGATAATTGCAGGTCTGTGTCATGCACTCATTCCGGGAAATTAAATAAATGGGTTTTAATCTTACTAAAACAGTAATTTGCATCCAGCCAGGTAAGCCTTCTGATTTAGTTCATCATGCAGTCAGACAGCATTAATGTTTTTACCAAAAAGAGGGAGATTGGGAAACCATACAGCTGTAGGAGGACAAAATGTGAAACTGTAGCAGCCCAAGCTTTAATCAGCCTTAATTTCTGTGGAACCACACCTTAAGTCACAAAACAGAATTTGCTTTGTTCTTTAATGTTATTATGTATTGATTTTAATACGTTTTTAACATATAGGGGTACAAACAGGGGAAAAAAACCCAAGCCTGTGTCTCGTGCTCTGAAAGTATTGGATTTAAAACCAGTCATGTCTGCTTGATGCTGGTGTGAGCTGGTCCACTGAATGGAAAATCAAGATTCCTGTTGTTAATGTTCAAAACCCAACAATTACTAGTGCTAAGTGGCATATTGCATTGCAAATGCAAAAAAGACCCACACAAACCTGTAAATAAACTTACATACTAGACTCTCCTTGCTCAGTGTTCCCTGCCAGTCTCATATCAAAGAGTTGAAAGAACAGTTGAAGAGCTTTTATGCATAAAAGAGCAATCTTCTCTCCAGCCGCAGCTGTTTTTTAATATAAATTCTATTTCAGAATTGGCAGAATTACAGGTTGATAAATAAAATCAGAAAAATAAATAGATAAAAGAGATGGGGAAGAAAAAGTATTTTCTTGCAGAAATTCAGTATTAAAGAAATGAAGATTCAAGAAAACTGGCTGGTAAAATAGGAAGAGCTTAAAAAAAAAGGCCAAACATGCTCTCAGTCAATACCTCACCACAGGTGAGTGAATATTTTACAGATTACTGAATTTCTGTAGGCTGTATGAAGTCATCAATGACTGAATAGTTTGGCCCTCTTGTACTGTTTAATCTGTAGAGATTTGTCTAGTTGTTCCTGCTGCAAGGAACATGATTTTTCATTTAACTAGGACATATGTTTAGAAAAGGCCTCTAGGACTGATTCAAGGACTTCAAGTGAAGCAGAACCACTGTGCCCCTAAGGTATTGTTCCAGTGGCTTCCCACCCTCACAGTTAGGCATTCATGTTTTCAGATAGAATGTGTTTCGCTTTAACTTGCCAGCACTTAGGAAGAATTTCTATCCCAACAGGTTTCAAAGCTTTTCCAAAGTTTTATAATACCTTTATACAGAAAATTATCTTTCCCTTTAAATGCTGCTTTGACGGTCAGCCACAAGCCTTTCACAGAATCATAGAATCAAATATAAGTAGGATATCCTGAGTTGGAAGGGACCCACAAGAATCATCAAGCATTTAGCATAACAGAGCTAAAGCATAATAGCTTTAGCTAGCACTTGTGCTAAATACTCAGGAAACAGCCAGAGCTGCCAGGAGTAACAGAGAGGAGGATTTAGGAAAGTAGAATATGCTTAAGTAGTCAGAAAGTTTCATAGTGCTAATAGAACACTCATAAGCCTACAGAAAGCACTTTGGACAAAGAAATGAACAGTTCAGGTCAGAAGCTTAATACTGGCCTTATTCAAAACATAATGCAGCTCTAGCTTCTGGCTGAGCTGGAGCAACATGTGACAATTTCAGTTCTTTGATGTTTCTGGGACCCATCCAGAACCCTTAAGTGAAGAGCTTTTACTGAAAACCTTCTCTTACAAGGTGTCAGCCTATGGTATCTTTGGCACAAAAACCTCTCATTTGATAGACTAGTTCCAGGCAGCACAGTGACACAATTTACGAAGGTGCAATATTCAATAATATTTATCCAGTAATTGTACCTTTTGTATGTGTCTTTGATAGGAATACTGAAAAAGGCTGTATCTCAGACTTTGTTATCCAGCAATGACTTTTACATATGACTTCACATCATGCAATTCACCTGTTTTACGTCTGTTTTTATGGACATAGCTGAACCCCCTTTACATCAATAACAAAGTTTATCACTAAGAGATCTTTTTATTACTGTCTCAGGAGGAGAACATCTCTCAATTAATAAGCAAGAGTTAGGTGGGAAAAACTAAAAACAAGACAGAGAAACAAAAATCAATATGTCTTTTCCCTGGATTTTATGTTTTTCACTTTTACAAATTAACCAGAAAAAGTCAGTGCCAGGGAATTAAGTTTATTTTAAGAGTTCTCCAAATATGAAAGCAGCAACTGGTTTAAAAAAAGGTTACAAGCAAAATCAAGCAGTCAGCATCAGTTTTCTCAAAGATGTAAGTGCAGTGGGTCTTTGTAAGGGGCCAGGCCTCTAACAATGCCCTTCGGTGTAACTGGCAGTGTAGGTTGTTTTAGCATCTAGGAGAGTGTGATGCTTTGGGCCTGACCAGACAGGTTTATAGGTTTGCTCCTTTGTGAGCAAAGGAGGCCCATGATGGGTCCAAAACATAGTCAAGAAATCTATTGGTTTTGCTGGGAAAGTCTGGAGCATGAGTGATAGGTTTTAGTCTATTTCATAGCCAAGGCTTATAGTCTTCCTTCACTATAGAAGAGCTTTAAATGGTTCATTAATATTATTAGGCTGTGCCAAAGATTGACACATCTTGGCTGGCTTTTCATTTGCGTGTTTCCAATGTGTCCAAGTAGTGGTGTGAAGGTCCATTTTCTCCAGAGGAAGAAGATATACATCAGGTTTTCTAGTGAATAGAGGGGGCTGTAGTCAAGCTTTGTGTTTTTCCTGAAATTCAGTTGTAGTGGAGAAAAGAAGATAGGGACCAGCTTTGTCTGGTATGGTTTTGGAAGCTTGGTTGGCTGACCAGCCCACTCCAGCAAGAAAATTTTGCACTTAGTGAGGCCATCAAATGAAACATAATTGACCTTGTATTTCTGAATTTCATGGACATAATGTTTCACCATAGGAGGTGACACATCACAAAATCTCAGCATTGGAAAAGACCGTCAAGATCATCCAGTCCAACCCAGCCCTAACACCTCAACTAAATCATGGCACAAAGTGCTACATCCAATCTTCTTTTAAACACATCCAGGGATGTGGTGACTCCACCACCTCCCCGGGCAGACCATTCCAGTACTTTATCACTCTTTCCATAAAAAAAAATATTTCCTAACATCCAACCTATATTTCCCTTGGCACAGCTTGAGACTGTGTCCTCTTGTTCTGTCAGTTGCTGCTTGGAGAAAGAGACTGACCCCACTCGACTACACCCACCTTTCAGGAGGTTGTAGAGAGGGATAGGGTCACCTCAGAGTCTCCTTTTCTCCAGGCTAAACAACCCCAGCTCCCTCAGCCATTCGTCACAGGGCTTGTGTTCCCAGCCCCTCACCAGCCTCGTTGCCTCTTCTGGATGTGCTCAAGCATCTCAATGTCCTTCCTGAACTGAGGGGCCAGAACTGGACACAGCACTCCAGGTGTGGCCTCACCAGTGCCAAGAACAGGGGAAGAATGACCTCCCTGCTCCTGCTGGCCACAATATTCCTGATCCAGGCCAGGATGCTGCTGGCCTTCTTGGCCACCAGGGCACACTGCTGGCTCATGTTCAGCCGGCTGTTATCAGTACCCCCAGGTCCCTTTCTGCCTGGGCATTGTCCGGCCACACCGAACCCAGCCTGTAGCACTGCAGGGGGTTATTGTGACCAAAATTCAGGACTCGGCACTTGGACTTACTAAACTTCATCTTACTGGACTCTGCCCATCCATAATTCACACTGTAATTGGTTATGTACTCAAAGGGAGCCCTGCTTTTCTATATTCAGAGATTTGAAGCTTTGAATGGCAACCAGTCCCCTGTAGAAACAGTCATGCTGGACAATGGTTCCATGGTAAAAGTTCTCTTTTTATGGGCCAAAACTATTGTTTGGTATGATCTGCTTTGTCTTCGGTTCACTCTGTAACACACAGTCATCTGAAATGAAAGAGGAATCATATTGAAATGTTCAACTGAAATTCTTTGATGAGTTTAGCCATATATCATATTACAATTATTACATTTTCTACTTCAGTAAATATTTGTTTATGATGTAGTGTTTCACAAATGTTATTCAAGGAGTAGCTGTAGAATACATTATACACTAGTGTGTTAAGCCCTGGAGATACTCTGCATCTACACAGAAAGTTGAATCAAATAGGCCTGTGACCCACTCATGCCTACAGAGATGGTGAAATACCATGAGGGAAGATTAAACAGTATTCTCAGTCTCACTGAGACATTTTCTGCAGGTAACTGAGTGGGTGCCATCTTCCTGTGCAATAAACCAGGAATCATGGAAGTGTAGCATCAAGACAGTGTCTTCAACCTATTTCAAACACCTTCCTGCTGCTAGATTGTGGCTGGCTCCAAGCACAGAATATGCCTGTGTCTGCAGAAAGCTGTTTTCTGATGTCTCACACAGCATCTCTAGCATCTCTACGACAAGGAGAATGAGATGTCCACCGTTCCACTCTAAAGGCTAAGCTGCAATGCTGAACATCTGGGATGCTGCCTATGGTTTGCCAAGTTCAGAGGCTTGTAGCTCATGTTGGTGTTAGCAAGCTGTGCTGTGTGACATCTCCTCAGCCCTTGGCCTTGCTCTCCATGGTGCTCCTGCTGTCAGAACAAACAGAAACTGAGAAAGGACTTGCAACTCTGTCCCAGTTCTTCCTTGCTAGAAAAAATGTGCTGGAATTTGTAGAACAAGCCTGCACAAATGTAAAACACTGAATTATCTTGCAGAAATAGCGCATATTCCAGAAATCTTGCTATCCAAATTTATGACTAAGAAAACCTTTTATGTGGTATTTTAGGGACGTGCAAATGTTCCTTTCTTGACAGGATATCAGGGAAATAAATGAGGCCTTGTAATCTGAAAAGATTTGTGCTGTCACACTAGGAATATATCTCAAAGCTGCCTAACTCTCTGACCAGTGCTGTGGCCAGAATGCCATAGCTTTTTCCCCTTTCTAGTAATTTTGTACAACTTTCCCTAGAAACCATTATGGGTACTGGTAGGAAATTGAAATTAAATACCCTTGGAGCTAACCCAAGGGGTGTTTTTGGTTTTTTTTAATTTTCCTTCCTTTCAAACCATACTAAGAGTCACGAGGCAAATAAGCTTCCTGCTGACTCTGCACAGGAATGAAGTCTAGATGTCAAAGTACTACAGAGTAAATGATACAATTAGGATATTTGTATTAGGATATTTGAACCCTTCAGTCCCGTCAGAAATTTGGCACTCCCATTTCCCTTGGGAAGTAAGAGATGTCCAGACACCACCACACTGGTGAGATATCCATGATATTTCCCATATCTAGGGTACATCATTTTCCTGGAGCACAAGTCCAACAGGGTGAAGCAAGAACATATACAGATATGTTTTTACATGAAATGCATGAATAAGGTGTTTAAAAGTGAGAAGCTAATGAGATTCAGACCACCTCTAAGAAGAGGTTTGTTCAGAGATCTCACATTTCAGCCACCAACCAAGAGTTACCAAAAAACTTTTCAGGTTCTTCCTTCATCTTTGTTGGAGAACACTGTGCATTTTGGATGTAACCACAGCTCTTGCAAAATATTCAAAATATGATAAGCAAGTCCATCTGTCATCAATTTTTAAAGTTTATAAGCTCTACACATTTGGAGACCTCATAGGCATTATGAATTTATTTTACTTAGTGTAAGCCAGCAGTGCTACTATTCCTTCAAAATATGTTAGAGTTTTATTGTAACTCTAATTCTTAACCATAGATATTAATAGTTTCCCATGGAGCACAACCTTGAAAACATTAGGGGGTACAGGAGGGAATGCAGGATATGAACCATATGATGTTGGAGGGTTAGGCACATCTCCCTATAACCAAGCAAGACTAAATCAAAATTAGATTACATATCTGGGGATAGGCAGAAATAGCCATGTGTGTAGCCTGAAGATGAGGATTTTGAAACTTAAAGTTGCAAAGTCATCTGACATGAACTGTGATAAGCATAAGCATAAGCATCAACTTAACCCTACAGCATCATTTGGTATATGATGTGTTCAGTGGGAAACAACATGGCAATACAGTAGGAAAAGTAACTTAATACCAAAGCAGTACTATTTCAGATGCTGTTCCAATATTTCAGTTATGATAATTAATTTAATACAATGTTCCAAAATTTCATACTTGGGTAGATCTGCTGGTGTTGGCTGAGGTGGAGTTAACTTTCTTCACAATGGCAGGTATAGGACTGTGTTTTGTATTTGTGCTGAACACAAGAGTGGATAATACAGAGATGTCTTTGTTATTGCAGGGCTTACACACAGCCAAGGCCATTTTCTGCATTTTGTACTCCATGCTGGTGAGGAAGTTGGGGATGACACAGCCAGGAGAAGTTCAGAGGTTGGTAGGAGACACAGCCAGGAGAGGTGACCCAAACTGACCAAAGGGACATTCCAGACCGCATGGCATCATGCTCAGTACATAAAGTGGGGGGGAAGGAGATTGTGGACAGGCATTTGGAGCCATGGTGTTTGTCTTCCCAAGTCACTGATACCTGTGATGGAGCTCTGCTCTCCTGGAGATGGCTGGATACCATCCTGCCCATGGGAAGCAGTGAATTAACTCCTTGCTTTGCTTTGCTTTTGTGCACAACTTTTGTTTTCCCTATTAAATTGTCTTTATCTCAACCCATGAGTTTTCCAATTTTTACCCTTCTGATTCTCTCCCTGATCCTGCTGGTAGGGGAGTGAGCAGGTGGTTTCATGGGGCTTGGCTGCTGCCTGGGATTAAACCATGGTAAGGATCACTAAAACCTAGCAATGCTTAGAGAATAGCACAATGAAAACTTGCAATTCTTTTTGTTGAATCTGGGTCTTTAAGACAATTCATTCAGTACGCAATTTGATCTTTTAGGGGGCTTGGACAAAGATTTCCATTTGCAGTATTTGGGAAAATACTGTAAATTATAACCAGACGTGGCTGTGATACCTTTTATTAGAACTCTGGAGTTACACTTATGGTGCTGACCTAAACACTGAAAAAAAGATGAAAATATACATATCTTTCAGATATGAATTTAAGGATATCTAAACACAGAAGGACAGATCCTCCACTTGCACATAGCAGCCTTTTTTATTGGTTTCACTGAAGCTATTCCAATGAATACCATCTGGTGACATTGCCTATGCAAAATAAAGTGTTCAAAAGTGTGTAGATATGGATATTTTGCACCGGTGGGTCATAGTCTTCACAACTCAAGTCATTCTAAATGGACATTTCCTGTGTGTTTGAGGGTCAAACTGCAGTGTATGCGAACATGCAGCTGCAAACAAACAGCAGTTAGAATAAAGGATAAATTTCAATCATTTCAGCCAGGTAATTTTAATGATACATTCACATGCCTAGTAAAAGGGAATTTCTTTTATCATTTTGACTTCAAATAAAAATATTGTCTGTGACATTGGGACAAATCTTCCAATAATAAGCACCAGTCATAAGCTATTAATATTTGCACAATATAATAAAATAAAATACAGAAGCACACAAAAACTATCTATCTGCCTACCCACATTAGCTAGCTGAAAGATGAACAGAATGGAGGTAAAATTCTCTGACTCTATACTTACGACTTACTACCAAAACTAGTAGGGTTATTGTAACTGTGTAAGTGAAAGTTTTCTCCCAGTGCACAGGGAAGACAATTTGTGCTGCTGAAGAGGAGGGAAAAAAGTTCACATAAAGACAAATCACCAAGTAAGTGCAACTGAGAAACAAGGGCATGGTTAGATGTACAGTTCACCTGTTTTGCCAGCAGTAAAGCTGGAGTGCATTGTCTGTCTATATTTCCAGTATACATCTCTTGTACATTCACAGAATACCTCTGCAGGAAACACAGAAAGGGTCTCATGCTTCATGAACTGCTTAGACCTAGGAAATTCTGTATATTTTAGATGTGTCTCACCCGTAGAATGTGTGGATCAGCTATGCAGTATACCAGTAACATGTTCAGTACGTCCTAAACATGCTGTTGTTGGATCAACATACAGGAATTCCCATGGCCCTGGTTCTACCTAGGATTCCTATAGGCTTGTTAGATATAGAAAGTAAGTGAATTCAGAGATCTCAATGCAACCAGATTAATGTAGCACTGTATTACCAACTACCAATTTCTGTCTGCATGGTTCCTGCACGCCTTGTTAGCATACATGTACACTGCACACTGATTTAATCTGTCTTCTTAAAAAATAAAGTTACCTGTGAAGTCCTGAACAAAGCTGCAAGGGCAGCTTACCTTTGTAAGTGGTTCTTATGTCCGTCTTGGCCCTGGGGATATGTCTCCTCATCCTCCAGGAGCAGCATGGAGATACTTGAGACATACTGTACAAGTTATAATCATGTCTGTAAGTGGAGGTCAAATCCATATTCTCATGTCTCTTGACATGCTTTTCAGATGGTTTGGGTTCCTGTGGCAACACTTCTTGATCTATGTAATCTATCCTGAAATTACCCAGAAGAATAATTTCATTATTTCTTTTTTGCTCCAGAAAAATATATGCTCCTTTTTCTGGACACACAAAGAAATGAATATTTCCCCTTATCTCCACCAGCTAATAAAGTTTGGATATGATACAAGCAGTTGGTGAAACACACAAGCCTTTTGCATTTGAAAACATGGACACTGCAAAAGGAACCGAGGCAACTCTTGATAACCACAGCCAGGCCAGGTCTCCCCTTCTTTCCACCCAGCAAGGGTAATGGCTTTACATAGAGCTATCTCTGTTCCACAGTGGAATTACAGCAGACGACATAACTCCTTTTAAAGGGCAATAATTATTGCAGGCTATCTAGTGTGTATAGGAAGCACAGGAGGGAGGCAACAACAGCCTTCCCAGACAACACACTGGACACCAGCTCAGCCCCAGCTGGGGAGGTAACATCAGAACAGTTTACAGCAAAACACCAGTTGGGCAAAGAAACATCAGCATGTCCAGATAGCCAGCTGTTTCTCAGCTATTGCTTTAAAAGAGATACTTAAGGTACTGGGGCAGTGTTACTTAACTCTTAACTCTAGGACAACCTTGCAGAACCACAAGAAGATTGAGAAGAAAACAACTTTACCATCCAACATTCAACATCCTGAACCTATTTCACTGCCCAAATCCTTTGGTACAGGGCAGAGAGTTTTTTGCCTGGCACAAGCAAATTCACTTTCTTGCATCAGAAGTACTTCTCCACTGGTGTGCAGATCTGTTTAGGCCATTGGCAGCCAGCCAGGAGAAACAGTCAATATAGGAACTATTCTAGTATTAATATTGCACTTTGCTTCTGAAGTGATGCTGAGGGGGCATGAGCCTGAGCCTCTGAATACACTATTACTAGTGATAGATTTTAGCAAAATATACAGGGCTCTCAAAAGTCTGTGTAAAGCAGAAGAAAAGACAATTCACATTGCAAAATTTTAGGTATAGTGGGAAAAATAGAAATGCAGAAGTAAAAAAAAACCAAGAACCTGAAGGGGTGCTTATGTAGATGTCACACATGTTCCAGCCCCTTGGCATACTGTTTTCAGCAATCTAAAGGAAATGTATGTTTTAAGAAGGGTCAGGATAAGGCAGGCTTAAACACAACAGACATTCATCATCCTCAGCATCAGAGAGAACCCAGTAATGGAGAGGGTCTTTTCCAAGCCAGTCACTCTACAGTTCCATGTTTGAAACAGTCAATATTTACCAGAACCAGGTAACAGATCACAGGTAGGCAATAATTTACCAGAGTGATGAAGTGTTTTCTGGCAGTTGATATAATAAGGGGAAGGAGTTGGCAGAATTCTGCATCAGGATGGGTACAGCAAGACCTGGAAGAAGTCCTCACTGAGCCACTCTCCATCACTTACCAGCCACCCTGGCTGACCAAGAAGTCACAAAAGACTGAAGGTTAGCAAATATTATCCCCAGCCAAAAGAAAGACTGGAAGGAGGATACAAGGAGTTACAGGCCTGTTAGCCTGTCCTTGGTGTCAGGGGAGGTCATGAAGCAGATCATTTGGAGTGTCACTTTAAGGCAAATGTGAGACAGCCAGAGGATAAAGCCCAGTCAGCATGGGTTTGTGAAACACAGGTCCCACGTCCTGCTTGACCAACCTGATTGTTTTCTACAACAAGGTGACCTGTTTAGTTGAGGAACGAAATTCTGTGGATGTGTCTACCTGGACTTTTTTAAAGCCTTTGACACCATCTCTCAAAGCCTTCTCCTGAGAAACTGGATGCTTCTGGCATGGACAGGTGCTCTTTACTGGGTAAAAGAAATTATTGGATGGCTGGGTCCTTAGAGTATTGGTGAATGAAGTCAGGTCCAGCTGGGGCCCAATCACCAGTGGTGTTCCCCAGGGCTCATATTGGGGTCAGCCTTGTTTAGGGTCTTTATCAATGGTGTGAATGAGAGAAATGATACACCCTCACTCAGCTAGCAAGCTGCCAAGCTGGGCAGGAGTGTTGATCTTCTAGAGGGTCAGAAGGCTCTGCAGAGAGACCTGGGCAGACTGGATCTATGGGCTGAGGCCAATGGCATGAGGTTCAATAAGGCCAAGTGCCAGGTCCTCCCTTTCAATTGTGTGAGAGACTGAAAACCTTAAAGACTTACTGTAAATATGAAAGAACTATGTCAGAAATGTGAAAGAGCTAATGTCTCAAACATTTGACAGAAAAGGAATGTTACCATGTCAGCTAGATAAGATGTGGTTAGAAAAGAGGGTCTTGAAGAAGCAGCAGAATGCTTCTCTGGGAGCAGCTTCCTTATCTTGGGTAACTATTTTTAAAAACAAATTTGAAACCATGAGACTGTCCAACACCCTTCTGAAAAGTTATAGAATAACAAAATGCACGTGCAAGGACTAGCCTACAAATAGAGCAACAGAGACAGGTGAGGGTATGCACCCATCATCTGTGCACCTGCCATCCAGAGGAAAGAGACTAGAGGCAGTACTGGAGCCCTGTGTGGTGACACAGATCTGTTTTGTCTACCTATCTTTTCCTCTCTCTTCCTCTTCCTTTCTTCCCCTGCTTAGAAGTTTGAATCACGGCTGCTGCAGGCTGTTCAACAATCACTATTATCACATGTTGTCAAGTGAAGTTTAAATCGTTGCTGCCACAACCTACCATAAGATTTAAATCACTCCCACCATAAATAAAACTTTTTAATTAATCACACAGCATTGTTTTGCTGTAATTCAGCCCCTGGTCAGGGGCCCCGAGCCTCAGCTCCCTAAGAGCAGGCGGTGCAGGACTGCCCTCTGGGCACCCGACATGTTCCAACAGCCCCAGGCGGTGCTGCAGGCTGGGGAAGTACTGTCAGGAAAGGTGCCCAAGGAAAAGAACCTGAGGATGCTGGTCAACATCGGCCGAACATGAGCCAGCTATGCCCAGGTGGCCAAGGAGGCCAATGGCATCCTGGCCTGTATCAGCAATAGTGTGGCCAGCAGGTGCAAGGAAGGGATAATTTCCCTGTGCTCATCGCTGCTGAGGCCACACTGTATTCACTTTTGGGCCTCTCACTCACTACAGGAAAAACACTAAATTTCTGGAGTGTGTCCAGAGAAGGACAATGGAGCTGGTGAGAAGCCCAAAAGCACAAGTCCTATGAGGAGTGGCTCGAGGAGGTGGGATTGTTTAGCCTGGAGAAGAGGAGGCTCAGGTGTTACCTTGTCACTCTCTACAGCTACAGGAGGGTGTAGCCAGCTGGGGGTCAGTCTTTTCTCCTTGATAGGAAGACAAGCAATGGCCTCAAGATGCACCAGTAGAAGTTTAGAATGGATACTAAGAAGAATCTCTTTATGGAAAGGGCAGTTGAAGATTGGAACATGCTGCCCAGGGACATGGTTGCATGCCCACTCCTGGAGGTACTTAAAAGCCATGGTAGACATGGCACTTAGGAATACGGTTTGCTGGTAGACTTGATAAGTTAATGGCTGGACTTGATGTTCCTAAGGTTTTTCCAGCCTAAGGGATTCTCTGAGGACAAATGGATGGTGTTAGCTGGTAAGCCATTGTCTTCTCTTAGGTCTCTACTGCAATTCAGCAAACAATGGGCAAGACTTGCAGAGCACTTGCAGGCCAGCAGCTAGCCAGAGCCAGAAACCCACAAAAAGGCTCTGCGTGCAACACTTTGCCATGCCAGGTTTCTTGGTGTCAGCTCTGATAAGCTGCTCAGTTTCAAGTATCTAGCACAGTATCTCCATGTTTATCCAACAATAAGCAGTAGAAATATTTGTGACTAACATCAGCCTGCTGCCATCTTCTGGTGAAAAGTTCAGGACATTAAACAATTGCAAATACAATTACTCCCATTATCTTGGACTTTTATCCCACAGGAAGACAATGATATATTATTTGTGGAGTAATTACCTAGAGAGAAACAAGAAGGTTAGTGATCTCACAGGGGGATTAAGGATCCTTTTCATAAATCCCCTTTAAGTGACCCTTTACCATACATGCAATAACCTGGACTGTCAGAAGGACAAGGTGTCTTCAGCATGCCTTCTTAACATTACAATTAGGTAAGTTTTTATTTTTCTATTCAGTAAACATTTTCAAAATTTCTATTTTGAAATAATATATAAAAATAAATATTAATTTAGCGCTCCTACTTATGCAAGAAGTTAAAAAATTACTGCCAGAGCATTGAAGTGTAAGTCCTTCATAAAGTCAGGATTTTCTAACCACTAGCATTTCCCACTAACTGAAAAACAATGGTTGCAAGAAATACTTAACTGATAACCAGTACAGGCTTCCAAAGCTAAACCTTCTAAGCAGCAGGGAGAGGACTTAAAGACAAATGGTGAAGAAAGCTTACCTGCCTGACCAGCATTAACACAAAGATTGTTCCTCCTACTGTAGAAAATCTGCCTAAAATGAAAGCCAGCACAGCTGGTCAACCCCCAAGAAATCATTCTTGGCTCACACCAATGCTTTTACCATTCTTCAAGATCAACAGTTTTGATTTGGAGGGACTGGTTGTTCATGTTCTCTGAGCACACAAACTACACTGAAGAGTGAAAGTGTGACCTCTGACTCTCAGTCTCAGCCCTGGTCTCTACCAGTATGACTAGCTTCCAGCAATGCCACGTCCTTGAGATCGATGGAAAGGACTGGGTCAAGGAAGAGGAACAGGTTAGGAAGCACTTAAACAAATGGCATGCTTGGGTCCATCGAGTACCCACAAGCAGTACAGGAGTTGGTCCATGTAATTTTGAGGCGATTCTCTCTGTTGTTAAAAGGTTGTGACAGCCAGGAGAGGTTCCTTCTGTCTGGGAGAAAGTAAACATCACTCCTGTCTTAAAGAAAGGTGAGAAGGATTTCAACCTCAATCCTTGTACAGGTTGTTGAGTAAATAATCCTGGAAAATCAGTTCCATACACTGGCTGTCGAGTCAGCTGGAGGAGATTATTTGGAGCAGTCAGCATGAAAGGGAGATCATGCTTAAGCCAAACTGAAAACCTTCTACAAGAAGACCGAGTTGGTACAGTCTTCTGTAGGATGAAGAGCAGAGCAGTAGATATTGCATATCTTGAGTTTGGTAAAATTTTTGACACTGTCACCTGCAAAAACCGCATCAACAAACTGATGGAAATATGGGCTAGGTAAGTGGACTGTGAGGCAAATTAATTAATGTTCTGAGCTGGTGGATTCAAAGAGTTGTGATCAGGAGCACAAAGTCAGTCAGAGGGCTCCCACCAGCTGTGATCCCAATGACTGGAAAATGCAGTAAAAACTATTATATATCTTTATAAATTACATGTATCATGAGAGACACAGCACCTTCAGGCAGTTTGCAAATGATGCAAAACTGGGAGAAATGGTTGATACACTCACTGTGTGTGTTGCCATCAAGAGGGGTCTCAGCAGGATAAATAAATGGGTCAATGGGATTCTTCACTAGATTTTAGTCTGAAAGACTCTTCGAACAATGACTACTTGTGCCATTACTGAGCTCCTTAAAAAAAAAAAGTGTGTAAATCAACTCTTTAAAAGAATTAATAATGTGCCAATACCAGTGAAATTATTGGAAATGATTGTGTCCCTGGCTCCTGGAGTACTTTATAATAAATATGAGAAACTTTTCTGCAGCTTTCTCTAACTGGTATTTCAACATGCAAACTAGTAAAATGTATGCAGCTGTAAGAAACGGGTTGCTAGAAATATGTGAGTGGCTATGGATTAGATTCACACCTTGGGATGACTGCCTACACATAAATGAATCAGAAATCAGTGTTTGTGCCACAGAAAAACACTATCCCAAGAAAGATCTTTAGAAGTGATAAAATACCCACAATAAAGACAAAAAGGAACTCTCTGCAGTTGTGCTTTTTGCCAGTTACATACAGAATTCCCCAGCTGCAAGCCCATGCACAATCCAGCAGACAGCTCAACAGCTCCACATAGACCGAAGTGCATGTATGTATCCCCAGGGAGGATGGTCTGAAAGCATTCTCATTTACAAGAACTACCTCCAAATGGTGCGCCACTGGAGTTAATCCAGCTGAAGTTAAGCATTGCAAGGGGGCTAGATAGAGCTCTCCTAAGGTTTTGCCATCACTACCAATAGAGTAATTTCTACCAAAGTTTTTCCAAATGATGCAACGCAGAAGACTGAACTAGAAATATCAAGCCATGAATGTAATTCAAGCTTGCTAAAAGACTCTCTCTCTGAATTTAATCTAAGTACTCGTATTTTAAGTCCCTATTCATCCCATTTTCCCCCAATCTGTTTTGGCTGGGGTAGAGCTGATTTTGTCCACAGGGGCTGGTATGGGGCTCAGTCCCCTAATTTTGTAGGTTTTACCCTCCCGATTCTCTCCCATTACTTGCAAAAATTCAGACAGGACTGTACTTGCGTTTTTCAATGCTCAGTGAATTAGTGGCATTCAAATGTTCTTTCAGCTTTACTTTTCAATAAAAATAGACTGATATATGCCCAGTACAGACAGTACATACAAAACACAGACTACGAAGTTACGTGTTATCCTGTATATAACTTAAGAGCAATTTATATTTTGTCACAGCTACAAATTGAGTATTGGATACGCTACTACTAGACACTGTAGTACTTGATAAAATCACAGAATGGGTCAGGCTGGAAGTGACCACAGTAGGTCATCTGGTCCAACCTCCCTGCTGAAGCAGAGTCATTGCAGAGCATGTGGCAGAAGATCACATCTAGATGGGTCTTGAATATTTCCAGTGAGGGAGACTTCCACATCCTCTCTGGGCAATCTTTTTCAGCGCTCTGTCACTGCACAATAAAGAAGTTCCTCCTCATGTTCAGGTAGAACTAACTATACATCAGTTTCTGCCCACTGACTCTTGTTCTACTGCTCATCACCACTGAGATTGGATCCATCCACTGGCATCCTCTCCTCGAGACAAAGACACTGATGAGGTCCCTTCTCAGTTGACTCTTCTTGAGACTTGGTACACTCTGCGTATCACATTGATCATGATACAGTAAATATTACAGCTCTTGGAGGAAAGATATTCCAGACATTTCATCAAACCTTTGTGACAACGCATATAAGCTCGGTCAAAAAAACCTAAGTATAATCTTTCAAAGTAAAAAAAAAAAAAAAGATACCAAGGAATACAGAAGTTCATAAAGCTATCCTTTTGGAGCTTACCTTGTAATAATAGGTGAATCTAAAGTGTGAAATACTGGCTGCTCTGCATACTCTCCTCTGGAGAGGAAAGCATAGTACTGTACATTGCACTGTATTTCAGCTAATGATAATAAAGTGCACTTAACTTCAGAAGCCCAAATTACACACTTTTTTAAGAAGCTGAACAAAGGAATCTTTTGATTAGGAAGTTAATGAGAAACTGAAAATCCCCAGGCTTAATGGGCAAGAACTTCTGATAGGTATCTTAAGATATTTAAAACACTGTACATTAGGAATACTGTATTCATTTTCAGCAAGTACCAAGGTTAAAAGAAGTCACAGAATTAATCTTCTGGCTTCTCATAATACCCTGTTGTTGTAAACTTCCCCTTATTTATCAGTAAATTAATGCTCTAAATGAAATTTTACCTAGAATTTAAAATTAATTATGATGGACTTCCAATATAAACCTAACCAAACACAAAACAGTGGACAGGAGAGCTACTACTTAAAATACAAAAATCATAGTGTTATATTTAACTGCAAGGAGGAAAGGCTCTGCTTTTATACATAACTCAAAATGTGAGGCCTGGTATTCACAGGAAACACAAAATTTTTAGATGCCGTTTTTAATCCCAAACTGACGATGCAGTAACAACACAAAATGCAGTTTAACTTTTCTTAAGATAGGCCATGATCTTATTACCCACATCCTTACATGCAGCTAGCCCACTGTCCCTCTAGCTACCTGGGCAATGCTTTGTGAAGCCACCAGTGCCAAGCTCTCCAGGCCTGGACAGAACATTGCTGGGCCTGTTCCAGGCAGCCAGTAGCCGAGGTGCTAATGGAATCCTAAACTTAGGTTGGAAAAGACCTTTTCTATCAAGTCCAACAAATGACCTAACACACCATTAAAGCATGAGAAGTGTCATATCCACACTTCTTTTCAACTTCCAGGGATGGTGACCTCACCAATTGCCAGGCCAGCCTTTATCAGTACTTTATAACCCTTTCCAGGAAATTTTTCCTCATATGTAAACTTCCTCTGGTAGAACTTGGGGCCATTTCCTTTGTCCTGTCCCGTTACATGGGAGACTGATGCCCACCTGCCACTTGTCAGGCCTGGAGAACAGCTGATTCACTGTCTGACCAACATGTAAATTGGCTATTCCCTCTTAACCTGCTAACATACACAGCCACATGATAGATATTACAACTTCCTCAACCAGCTACATGCCTTTTCATAGAGCCTGTCAACTTCTGCTTTAAAAGGAAGATGTCAAATATACGTGGAGCTTCTTGAAACCCAAGGTAACTGTTTCAGAAGAAAGGAGAAAGACAATCCAGAACAGAAAGCAGCTTTATTTAGCAATGCTTCTAAGCACATTAGGTTAGGAGTCAGTACTTTTACAAGAAGTTTCCTCTTGGAATCTCAAGTTGTAGATTCTTACTTTACCACAGGCTCTATTATCTTTTACATCACAACATAGTAAGTGCATGTCAGTTCTTTAAATCAAGTAGCATTAACACTACCACAAGCAATAAATTTCTGGAACTTCAGTGTAAAGCACTTATTCAGTCATACAGCTAAAGAAATATGCACTCCAGTGAAGTTTACAAAAAGGGAACAGCCTCTATCAAAAAGTAGAACTGATTGCAATACAGACGAGAAGTCTCAGTAAGAGAGACTAATGCAATGGAATGTAGAGCACCAAGTAAAATTTCAATCTGTTGGATAGAGGGTTGCGATGGGGTACGAGATGTGGATTAGGAGCAAATTAACAGATCTCACTATTTCTCTTTTGACATTTCATTTTTTTCATTTTCTAGGGTTATGCCATTTATTCAACATCTGCTGTTTATAATACACTTAAAAAATATATAGTTCTGTATATAAATGATGGGCTGTACATAGAAAGCCACAGTGGATTATATGAAATTGGCAGTGCCAGAGTGACACTCCTAAACAAGGAGACTGGAATGGAGCGTCCACCAAAAGGAGTGCAACTTCCCGATCCAGATAATGCTTGGAGAAGATGCTGCACACTCAAGTGAATCATAAACACAGTGCTGTGGTTAGGCTGCTGCTTTACAAATTCCATCCTGATGAAGGTTCCTTTGTGCCTGGCTTCAGCTGTTCTTATCTGTAAGAGAAAACATACTAGTCTGCACTCTGTAAGACAGGAATACTGAAGTTGTTTCACATGTATTAATAAAGCATATATGAAATGGTACTGTAATTCTGATAAGTGCTCCAATCAGTGGCTAGCAACACAGCAGCAGTTCTAAATGAAACCTATATTGCAGAAAGTGTGCACAAAAAAATTTCACTACTCCTTGAGACTAGTTTATATTAGATTCCAAGTACTTCACTGAATCACAGAATCACAGCATAGTTAGCACTGGAAAGGACTTCTGGTGATCATCCAATCCAACCCCCTCCAGCAAGGGAGGGTCACCTAAAGCAGGTGACACAGAAATGTGTCCAGGTGGGGTTTGAGTGTCTCCAGAGAGGGAGACTCCCCAGCCTCCCCAGGCAGCTGTCCAAGTGCTCTGCCACTCTTACTGTAAAGAAATTCTGCTTCTTGAGGTGAAACGTCTTGTGTTTTAATTTAGGGCTGTTACTCCACATTCTGGCTTTGGGCACCACTGAAAAGCATCTGGCACCATCCTCGACACCCACCTCTGGGAGGTTTCTATGCATTGATGAGATCCCCTCTCAGTCTTCCCCAGACCAAACAGGCCCAGCTCCCAGAGTCTCTCCTCACAAGAGAGAAGCTCCAGACCCCTGACCATCCTTGTGGCTCTCCACTGGACCCTCTCCAGCAGCTCCTTGTCTCTCTTGTGCTGAGGAGCCCAGAACTGGACACAGCACTCCAGGTATGGCCTCACTGGGGCTGAGTAGATGGGGAGAGTCACCTCCCTCGACCTGCTGGCCACACTCTGCACCCTGGGATACCACTGGCCCTCCTGGCCACAGGGGCACTGATGGCTCATGGACAACTTGTGATCCACCAGGAGTCCCAGGTCCTTCTCCACAGAGCTGCTCTGCAGGAGGTCAGCCCCAGCCTGTGCTGGCATTGGGGCTGTTCCTCCCCAGGAGCAGGACCTGACACTTGCCCTTGTGGAGCCTCATTAGAATTCTCTCTGCCCAACCCTCCAGCAGATCAAGATCCCAGGGAATGGCAGCAGAGTGGATCAGCCGCTGCCCCCAGTTTAGTGTCACCAGCAAACCTGCCGAGGGTGCATTTGATCCCTTCCTCCAGATCACTGATAAGAAAGATTGGTCCCAGTACTGATCCCTTGGGAATACCACTGACTGCAGGCCTCCTGCTGGACTCTGCTGCACTGATCATGACTCTCTGAAGCTCTGCCATTAAGCCACTTCCTGATCCATCTCACTGCCCATTCCTCCAGCCCACATTTCCTGAGCTTACCTGTGAGGATGTTACGGGAGACAACATCAAAACCCTTGCTGAAATTAAGGTAGTGCAGATACCACCTGATCCATGTAGACATACACCCAAGCTGATGACTGATTTAATGTGAGCTCTGGGTGGGAGCCAGAGGCAAAAGGCTGTGAACTGCCAAACTTTAAAATAACAAGGGGCATGAACATGGGTGACAGCAGCCAGATGAATGGACACTGACAGACATCAGGAGCTGGGAATTGCCTACCTTTTGGATAACAAAGGAGATGAAGACTGGTGACACCATCCTAGGTGGATGGACACAAAATAGGGACAGAAGCTGAAGACCTGAAGACTCAGGAGGAAGAGCAAGACTTGCATCCAAGAAGAAAGAGGAGGTAAAAGATCTAGAGTTCCATTGCTGGGGCTCCTGCTCAGAGGCACCGGCTCGAGCTGCTTCTATGTTACTGCACCATAAATAAATGACTTTATGGACTGAGACATCTGAGACACTACTATGGGAAACCTGGTGAACACACTATGGGTTGAACCTCTAAGGAACCTCTAGTCTGACTGCATGTGAGTGTGGGCATGTAAGGAGTCAAGCAGGGCACCTGCCAGCTCACTGGAGTCACCCACTGTGATGGGACTTCATGCCCAACAGTGAAAGTCTCTGACGCTGGGAATGTCACTACCAGAGACTCATGAATGGCCAGACTGGGAAGTTTCTTTAACAGCAGACAATATCCACTGCTCTCCCCTAGCCAAGCCATCCTGCAATGTCATCTCAGAAGGATATTGGTGAAGTATGATTTCCAGCTGTCTACTCCCAATGGGCATCCTGACTACTTGGTGAATCCATCCTGACTATTCCTCACGATCTGCATTTCTTCTACATGCTTGGTGATGATCTTCAAAGTGATCTGTTCCACCACCATTATAGGGATGATGGTGAGGCTGGGCAGTAGTTTCCTGGCTCCTCCTTGCTTCCCTTTTGGAAGATGGTTGTAACATTGGCTTTCCTCCAGTCATTAGGCACCTCCTGTTCTCCATTTCTCAAGAATAATGGAGAATAGCTTAGCAACAGTATCTGCCAGCTCCTTCACCACCCATGGGACCATCCCATTGGAGCCTATGGATTTATGGGCGTTAAGTCTGTATAGCTGACCTCTAATTGAGCCCTCTGTGACCAGGGGCAAATCTTCCTTTCTCTAGCCTTCCTCTCTTACCTCTGAGGTGTGTGATTTCTGAAGGACAGCCTCAGCAGTAAAGATTAAGGCAAAGAAGGCAATCACTAATTCCACCTTCACTGTGTCTTCCATCACGAGGACACCCATCTGCTTCAACAATGGCCCCCCACTTTCCCTTATCTTCCTTTTCCTGCTGATGTACTTATCACTGACATCACTTGCCAGACTCAATTCCAAGCGGGCAGTGCCCTGCTTCCTCATACCCCTGCATATCTTCTGTTTACACAGAAAAATTAAGTTAACCCATTACTAGTTCATTTTTATCAATGCATTTCAATAATTTAACCTCATGTGTAACTAAACACTGCAATACTGGCTAAACAGTTGACACTTCAGTTGGAAATGGGGTAAGGGGATAGGTGAGCTGGAATACAGGATAGTTCTATCAACACCTTAATAAACTCACAGAAGTTTCAATGACCTATGACTCATTTCTAAATAGCCAAATTTGTTCACAGTAGATACAAAACTTCAAACTATCTTTGTGAATTCTCAAAATCTAACTTCAGATTACTCAAAATTTAACTGTAGATTGTAGTTAGTGCACCTTAAGGCTTTTTCTTTTTTTAAACAGCTTCAGATTACGGCAGAAAGTGAGATGAACATCTTTTCTTGTACTTGAAAGATATTGATAGAACTCTAGAACTAAAGCAAGCATGTTTCCTTTATTTCTAATGTCTCATCCTCTATGAGGAATAAGCATACAAATTTGTTTCCCTCCACTTCTACAGCACAGTTCAACTGCACAGAGGTTATTCATGGTAGTATAGCCAGTGACAGAATGTACAAAAGTCTTGTACATAAATCATATGTCAATGCATAAAGAACACAGATGCTTACCCTTCAATTTATGTAGTAAGTTAGTGGGCCCTCCTGTACCATCCTGTTGACCAGATACCAGCAAAGATGACAGGGAATATTTGCTTTCATTAGGAGAGTTTGGCAATGGCATCGTGGTAAACCCTTCATCCATGGAAGGATCATCATCCTCCCCTCCTTCTGATATCATATTTAATCTAGGTCTATTACTCCAAGATTCGTCTCCATCATGTTTTTGATGCAGCTCCTCTTCACTTTTAGATGCAGTCTTTTTTAGCACTTCATGTGAGTTGGGCGGGGACTGTATATCCAGGTCCAATATTTCAATATCCTCATTTTTTGAGCCATCCATTAAATTTTCACTGTCTATTGTATTAAAAACGGACTCTAAGCCTGGAGACATGCTGAGATCTATGCTATCAATTTCTGGAAGTGTCTCATCCAATATTCCCATGTCAGTAGTTTCATCACCAACAGTATTTAATGCAGATATATTCCAGCGTAGCGTCTCATCCATTAGAAAACTGGAACAGTGGTCTGAAGGTCCTGTATTTGTTCTACTATCACTTTTCAAACAAGTACGTGGAATATTCATGCTCTTCTCTGCATTTTGAAAAGTCTGGCTTAGATCTTCTACAGAACTTCCACTCAAAGCAGAACAACCTAGTTCCTCTGATTCAGTTCTCTCACTTTCTTGAATTCCAGATGTTTTTGAATCTGAAGATCCAAATGTATGACTTACCTGCTCCTGAAAACTAGATTCTGTAGAACTTAATTGAGACTTCTTTTCTGACACAGAAAGACCTAAGTCAGATACAGGAGATGCAGGTTCAGAGCACACAAAACTAGAGTCCACCTCCTCCTGCATACTGTGTGTAGCATTCATTGAAGACTCTTCTGTCACCACTTCAGCTGAGGACAGCTCTAGGTCTAACGACCCCTCAGTCTGAATAGCTCTTCTCCATGAACTTCTAATTTCAGTAACTAAATGGAACAAACCAAGGTAAAATTTTAGTATTTTCAATCAGTCTGTTCTTATTCTGCCCCCTCAGTGACATGTGCAATCCAAGAAGGAATATGTATAGCTGCTTTATGTTTATGTTTCCTCAACACAAAGGGGATTCTATGTAAGAAAAAATAATCTCTTGCATCAAATTCACAGTATTCACATCATATTACATCTACTGTGTTGTGTTACAGAGTGAGCCATTAGAAAAACATACAACATCACTGAAATAATTATAGTTTTCTTCTTGTGTGACATGTTAATGAACTAACCACATTTTTTATCAAGGAGCATTATAAAAACAGTTTCAAACTCACGCAGATTTTCTGGAGTTTGGGTTATTTGTTTCCTCATTAAGAATGTGTTAAAAGACAGTGAGCTAAAGACATCATCCAATGCCATTCCTTCTTCACCACTGTCTGTTGACTCAGACATCACTGCCTTTACAATCTGTAGGATGTTAGAGAAAAGCAAATTCTGAGAAAGCAAAATTATAACCTCTTTGTTTCTGTTAGTTATGGTTCAAAATAAATCTTGTGCTCCAAATTATCTGCAGCATTTGGTATATCCTAACTTTTCTGTTATTTACTACTTAGGTTTACAATGACCACAGTATCCTAGAAACACAAAATGAAGAAAAAGGACTGAAATCAGACTCACTTTTCAATTCACTCATCATCTATGAATCCACCTTTCAAATATGGAAGGGTGCTCAGATAGAATATATTTAAGATATCAGCCAATAACAGCATAAGCATGAACACTAGAGATACATTCGGATAAATAAAAAATCTCAGCAGATGAAAAATAACTATAATTTCAGCAAAAAATTCAATTTACTTTCTAAAATAAGATGTGGCACATTTTACTGTAACTCTTGTGAAAGAATTCCTCAGTCAATATTAAATAAAATACCTAAAAAAACCCCTTACATTCCTGCTTAAAATTACCATGTCCCCATTAAATACTTAACCTGTATAACTTAAGAATTGAACAGTTATTTTTGGTTCTGAATATATGCAGTGTACTTCACAGAATGAAAGGTAATCACACCATGATTTTACTGAACATGCTGTTCACTTCAGCATGATTTTTAAGTATGATACCTGCACAAACTCCATCTTTTAGTATGTACTTTATCAGCCCACTCCAAAATTCCATGACTGATAACTATCTAGCAGAAAAGGTAACTTTCGATATATGTGGATTACAAGAGAAATCTTTTGTTATAATTAGTGATTTGTTCTCTAACTTAGTGATCATTTACTTAAAACCAAACAAAAAAAGTACATCCTAACCTCTTCTGCCAGTTCATCTCTGGCTTTTTCAAGGCTGTCTTTTTTCACAGGAGACTTTGGCTGGGTAACATTTTCATCTGCATTCTCCTCCATTGCTGAAGTGGGAAATTCTTTCTGTCCATTTCTGAAGATTTTTGGAGGCACAAGTTTTTTATCTCCCACACAAGTATGCAAATTCTACAGGAATACACAGGAATCATTAGTAGTTTTAAATTCAAGCAAGGATATTAGCATGAACTGCTGTAGAAATTCTGAACTGCAATGGTCCCAGTGTTTCATCAACAAAAATATTTCAGTCTTGAATTCTAATTAAATACAAAATACTTTTACAACTGTATTCAAGACCTAAGCAGTGATAGGTATTATATACAACACAGATGACTCATTTGCAACTACCTTAATCATGGTACAGTTGTGCAATGGACAACTGTATATCCTAGTTTTTACACCACATTTTAACCCTTAAATTTCATTTACAACTTAAAGAAACAAAGTCTCACCACTGCTCACATCAAAAAGACTGTTTCAGCAAACAGGGAATCAGTCATACATAGTATGTTATACATGAAGCCAGATACAATGGCTGCTTCCTACTGTTCTTTCGTAAGGCTTAACGAAGTCACTGAGAGTTAGCTTTTACAATTTTGCCAGACTAACTCAAATGCGTAAAAATATTGCTCAAATAACAACAAAAGAACACTCCCAAAACCCCACAAAACAAACCAAAGCCCCCAGAAAACCACCCCCAAAACCCTTTTCCACAAAGTCTAAATTTCAACCAATATAAAAAGGACATGCCCTAAGTTTAACTTATTTCAAAGATAGATGGTTACATTTTCAATTGACAGGTCTCCGTTGTTAGATGCTTCTGACAACAACGGCACCGACAATCTCCTCAAGAAGGGAGAGAGGAAGTGACTAGAAAAAAAAACACCAACAATTTTAGGGACAAATTAAACGACTGGAATGCAAATCTTAGAAGGCTGTTATATATTGTGTGCTCCGTATCTGTCCGTTACGATTTCCCTCAATTCGTCCCGGTCATCAGAAAGCAATTTTACTATAGGGAGAACAGTGTGACAAATAGAGCAGCTTTAGCCCTAGTTGTGTATCAGCCTCCCAAAACCAGTAAATTAATAAACTCTGCTATTGATTAGCACACAGAAAAAGAAGGGATTTTTCAATACACTTGTAAACAAGTCTTCTGCGTTCTGCTATAAAAGACAACTGGAAAGTCTTCTGCAGACTTGACGACATTCTACAACATACATAGTCTTTGTCTGAACCATTTGTCTGGCTTCCATAGGTCTGTTCCTATAGAAACATGTTGATTTCTAACAATCACTTGGCTACCAAACTCTTCACCCTTTTCACTTCTGGTAAATTTCATGCCAATTGCATAGCTTTCAAAACCGCATAGTCCTCACTTGCTAGGAAAAGCACACCTTAAAATGTTTTACATGTTACCTGTCTGTAGCCTCAGAAGCAGACAAACCTTCATGCTGTATGAAGTCACTGAAAGAAGACCAGGAGTTAATTGTTAATTACTTTGATAGCCTCTGAGACTTACATGCAACTACATCTACTGAATCTAAGAATGGATAGCATTCCCTTGCTAACTCCCTTGGTCTCTTAGTAGGCAATGTTCAAGCATCTGCAGGAGTCATATTATGAAAAACAGCATTATTCAAAAGGTCATTAAATATTCCTGGACTAAACAAATGGCAAAAGGGAAAAAACTTTCTAGGATACCACTGTTCTGTGTTTAACCCTTTGCTAGTACTATAGGAAGCGTAGCTACAGACTAATGTGACTTAACTCTCAAGAGTAATGAAAAAGGTCTTGTAGAAAAGGTGTGGTTTGAGAAACAGAAGTTTCTGTTCTCTCCATCTGTCTCTTGAATCTTAAATTATAGTAAAAACCAAGAAAAAAAACCTGCAATTTGACTGCTAATCCTCCTATTCAGCAGCAACCAGTTGATCAATCTGTCATCAGCTGGAGAAAGCAGCAATTACTTTAGGACTATCTTGCTAAATCAAGTAGTAGTGATGTAATGAGTGGGCTACTGAAATATTCCACTAAGACTGAAGAGATGCTAGATATTCAAGTCCAGTAAGTAAACTAATTTTTCTACTGCTTTTTTTATCAAATTCTCATTAAGCATACCATCTTGAGGGTACTAATGCTGTATCCATCATGGTTTCCAAAGCTCCATCATTCTTCCCATGGCATTCTTCCTGATGAGAGTCATTATTATCTAGAAAAGCAACTCAAAATTTTTAGCGTGGTTTCCATTTTCTTCACTTAGGCTTCCCGGGTGACATAGCTCACTCACACTACTTCTGTAGACTACTCACTGGATGGATTTTATGAATATGTCAAGAAAAATAAATTAATACATAAGAGGATAGTACTATCAATCCTTTTGCTCAGGCAATACCTGTAGTCACAGATGCCACTAGCAGCCAGCACCACTTTCTGTTGTTCCTGAACACATGTTCAAGAAGCATGATTCTACCTGCTGCCCTGCACATAAATCAGTCAGACTTTCCACCTTCCTCTACAATACAACCCCAGCCACATAATCATTATCCCCTTCTCTCCACATACACCTCAGTTGTGTGGCACATCAATTCTACAAAGCACAATTCCACACACCTTTACCCAAACTACATTAACCAATAAATATCTCTGTGGATATACTCATCCATCTTGCTACCTCAGTCCAAGCAAGGCGAAGCTTTGCTTAAGTAAAGGTTTGGAACATGATTGAAGGAACACATACCTCAGTTATGGACTGTCTAGAACAGTGTACTAACTCTGGAACATCTTGAATATACAGCCACAGTTTAACCTCAGTAGTTCTCTACTAATCCTAAATTTCAGCTTCTGCAAGGACAAATGGCATGTCCTGTCACACTCAACAACACATCAAAAATCTAAGCTCACTTCCAGCAGTTAGGTGACGTCAGTATTTTGCTTTTGGAGTTGACCCTATTAACAGGCAGAAGTAAAGTTTTCGTAGTGGCTGTATGCTCTGATAATGCAACTCAACCACAGAGTAGAATAAATACCAAAGACATCAATTTGTCTCAAGCTTTCTGATTCTACCAGCTCACAGCATCATGGTACAGTACTTCAATCTTCTAATTTAAGGCAGATTATGTCCCAAATCCAATTCTGTAGTCTTTCCTCTGCAGCTTCTAGCCTTATACACACATACACTCAGACAACTAGAGCAGTACTTTTACCTTTGTAACCAAAAGGATCTTCCTGCCATTGTTTTTAATCTTAAATTCCAATATACCTCTGCTATGCCATTTTTCCTAAAAGGGACTGCAAATGACATGATTCAAGCCATCTTCCCCCTTGCTTTGTAGCTTTTAACTTGAAACTCTGTACTAGTGACCATCAGGACTTGGTCAATAAGTAAAACGAGGTCACACAGTAAAATATCATCAGATCATCAGCCAATTAGCAACAACCATGCCTGATCAAAGTCAGCTGTGATAAACACTGTTAACCTAATGACTGAATGGAACCAACACAGTGAGGTCCTGATCAAATGGCACAGTTACCAAGGTAAAAAGTATTTCAGAATGCATCAGGGAAAGCTGGGAGGGCACCTTCAATTTCTTTCCCTAGATGGTCAATGGAAAAAGTTTTAAATTCTTTTTCTCTTTATTATTCCTCCAACACAAATAACCTTTAGACTGTTAGACTGAATGTCTTCTCTAGAATCCAGGAATAAACCCTTGTACATGGACATCTGCCTCAACATCCTTTGTGCAAGAACAACAAAATACCAAACAGCTCAGTACTGGGATTTTGCCAAGCTTCAGAGAATCTCCAAGATACTAAGAAGTTGAAAAATGCAAGGCAATTTTGGCAAAGAGTCATTCAGAACCAATTACGGTGGACTATCAAAGATTATCTACAATGCAAGAAAGGAGCCTTTTTGACTCCATGTAATTTTTAACAATTGTGGTGGGGGAGAAGGAAAAGAAGCTTCTACTGTTCACTTACCTGAAAATGACTGACAAAGGACAGTGTCTTCATCTTCGTCTGAAGAACTAAGAGACTGGAGTGAAGCTAGTTGCTTTCAAATGGAAAAGAAAAAGTTACATAAACAGGCAGAAAAAGTCAGTTTATCAACAGTAATTAACAGACAGTTACTTAAAACAGGTTTTCTGCGAACCAGCTGTCAGACTTAACATCAAGTTTCTTTTCTCCTTACTGGGTAGCTACACAAGGGTATAACCTCTGTCAATGTGATCATCAACATGAAAATTATTGGTCATTTATCAAGTGCATCGCTTTAAAAAGGGAAAACAGATATCAGCAAATATTCAGAGTGACTATACAAATACTCAGCTTCCACAGGAGGACTGACAGAAACAAACCAAAAACCAATCTGCTCACTCTTATGCTGATATACCATCTCAACATCTCCAGTGAATACATTAGGTATCATAAAGTCAAATGTACTCTCTTTACGAATCACTACTTCTTAAAGCAGAATCAGGTATACTGAACTATGTGAGACCCCTAACATTACATAGAAAGCAGAAGTGTTGCAACAGAACACAACAGTTTAGACCTACATCCTCTCTCACCTTCACCCTTTTCTGTTTTCCCAGAATCAGATAAAATGAACACTACTTACAGGATCATCTTTAAAGATTAAATTAAAAGGACACTGGCCAAGAATTGTTTTCCACTTCGATTCCCAGATCTCCTGTTTTCTAGAAATAGACCCTTGCTTTGGCTCACAATGCTGTTGCCTTCTTCTTCGACTGTAATATATAAATGAAAAATGAAGACAGATGTTGGTAGAGATAACAATTCTACATAAAGAGGAAAAGGATTACATTTTCTCCTTTATCCTGACAAACCTTTGATATATATTGATTTATTCATCCAGTTATGCATACACTAAGAACTAAATCTCACAACCAAAAATGCTGCTGCTAGGTAATCTTCATGTCTCTTACAGCAGAATTTTAAAAACTTCACTAAAAAATATGCACAATAAACACTTTAAATTTCCCTAAGCCAGTTACAGATGAAAGTTTTAAAAATCTCAGAACTTATTAATGCAACAAGACAAAACAAGGCAAAAATCAGATCAGCAAGCAAATTAGGTCCCTAGGAACAAAGACTAAAATATTAATGAAACAAAGGCAAAAAGCTGAAGTTAACTAGAGAAGAATCTCAATAAAATAAATAAAATAAATAAAAACAAACACTTATTTTCCCAGAGGCACCAGAAAAAGACCAAACCAACATGTTTTTGCTGTAACATTTTTCTGGAAAAGACACCAGCAGACATGATCCTACCATTTAAGATCAAACAATTAGAGAAAATTTCCCAACAATTACCTTTTTGTTTTCAACTCCTGTAGTGCATTCTTGTAGGATGTAACCATGTCCTCAATTCTGTGAAGTTCTTTAAATTCACACGGACAAGGTTCATCTCTCAATGTCATCAGGGCTTCATTTAACAACTGAATAACTGTTAGGAAATTCAGTTTCCCATCTTCATATAAATTTCCTGTACAAAACTTGAAGTAGAGCAAGCAATAAAAAAAAAATTAGTGAACAGTACCAACACGAGAAAGTTATGTCTTCTGTAGTCAGAACCAGGACACTATATATGTTATACTTAGGTTCAGGTCCTGATAGTTTCATTTTTCAAAACATACATTCTAGGTTAAAGCAATACAAGCCAAGAAAACTTCAACCAATGAGGTACTCTGTTTGACCACTGCCCCAAAAGATACGGCACAAACAATACCAATGCCAAAACTGAACAACACCATACACTACAGAATGGAAACAAAAGCAAATTAGTTGAAGCATCGGTTAAACCAGCCAAAATAATTTTAATGTCTCAACAAAAAAAAAAAGTCAAGTACTAATTAGGCAGACTTACCAATGTATTTATTGAACTGAAAAAGCTAATGGGTTAAACAAAACAAATACAAAACAGCATTATAATAATAATAAATCTTTGCATATGAATTATACATATTTCATAAATCCTTCTGCAATCATTTCTAATAATCCACGAAGTACTTGTTTAATTTTTTATGACATTTACTTGCATCCCTGGAGACTAAATGAAAGCAGTTTAGAAATTCAGCAAGGAGGATAAAAACCACTTACTTCATGTATGTTACTTTCAACTCTGTAAGTCAGCAACCCTGGAACCCTCACAACTACATCAGTTCCATCCAGAACACATGGGTTGGCACAGTCTTGAAGTACAGAATCCACTACTTCCTTTTCCTTTTTCAGAGATGTAAGTATTTCCACTATAAGTGTCCACATACTGCGGACCTTAATAGGAAAGGACAAAAACATTGTTTTAAAATGTTTGCTATAGTATCTATAATGATATAGATATAGTATCAAAACATCATGAAAGAAGATGAAAGGGCTAACATAACCACAGGTAAACAAGTGCAAATAACACCGTATCTGACAGTAGGTGTTGCAGAAATGTTAGAATTCAACACACTGCCACAGCAGGAACAAAATGCTCACCTTCTGAATTTTGTCAGTTGTGTCATTTTTGTTTTGGTTATTTTGTTTCATCCTATATGCACATACAAAACAGAAGTTCAAGTGGAATACAGTGGAATTATAGTTCATATTTCATAAAACTAAGTATCTAATCTATTTCATACATCCTAACTTGGTTACAAGTAGAAACACTTACCTGAAAGACTGCTTCTGCACAACTTCATATTCAGACACTGTCCGTTTTATTTCTCTAATTAAAACCCTAGGAAAAGATTCAACAGCTAGTATAGGCTTCTCAGAATTGCTTACAGTCACTAATCATGTCCATTCTTTCCAGACCTACATAATAAGGCAGTTGTTTCTTATACCCAGCAGCATTAAGTTACTGTAAGCATCTATTATCAACATGAACCACAAATATATTCAGCAATTCTACAGTTCTCAAACCCCTCATTTTCAAAAGACCAGAGAACAGAATACTGGAGTAGAAGCAGCTGGACCACAGAAGATCTTTTGTCAAAGTGCTTTTATTGACATTTTAAGCATGTAAAAATGTAGTAGTCTGATTTTCAGAAACACTGGGTGCCTCAATCACGCTGCATTCCAAAGGATCTTCAGAGTTCTGACACATTGTCAAGAATGAGAAAAAGAACTCTAAAGAACTACATTTTTGAAGGGTATCACTCAAACAGTAAACAGAGGCAGTATTTCCAACAAGGTCACAGGAGACACAGAATTACACAGATCAGAGAAGTTTAGGAGACTTTGACCTCTGGACATTGCATTGTTCAGCCTTCCACTGAAAGCAGAGCCTTTAATTATGCTGCTCATAGTCTTGTCAAACTAAGTCTTGAATATGTCCTGGAACTGAAATTTCACTTCTGAGGGCAACCTTTTTCAGTTTAATTTATTTAATGTTCTTATAAGAGACTGTTTTAAATCCAGAGGCAGTTTCCCCCTAAACATCCTGTCCTGTCAGGACACATCCTGCAAAGAGTGCCTCCATGTTCTCTACAACTACTCTTAAATACTGAAACTCTGATTAAACCCCTAGAGTTGCCTTTTTCAGGCTAAACAAACCAAATTTCTACAGTTTTTAGTCATATATTTCACACTCTGCAACCCCGCAATCCATTGCAGCCCTCTGCTAATATCTCTCCCATCTCCCACTCTCCACCTTCAAATGCACTGATCAAAACTAAACACAGTATTCCACATGTGGCATTAGAATTGCCAGCCCCAGCCAGCAACTAAGTACCACACAGCTGCTCACTCAATTCCCACCTCCCCAGCCCCAGAAGAATAGTAAGAATCTAAAAAATTGTAAAATTTATGGGCTGAGATAAGAACAGTTTAATAACTGAAACAAAAATACTATAACACAGATGTAAAGAAGAAAGAGAGAAAAAGAGTAAAACTGAAGAAAAATGGTGATGCATAATACAACTGCCCAGTGTCTGCTGACCAGGGCTCATTCCAACACAATATGGTAGGCTGCTTATCCTGATTACCTGGACACTCTGTTGACTCATGCTCAGCTTGTGGCCTGACACTACATTCACTTCTGAGTCTTCTTAACAGAGCTACTCCGCAGCTAACCACCCACAAACCTATGCTGCTGTTGGGGTCTGTTTTCTCTCTAGGGTGCAGGACCTCAGACTGGTCTTTGTTAAACCTCACAAAATTTTTGTTGTGCAAGTCTCTAGACCCAGCAAGGTCTCTCTGTGAAATGCTTCCCTGTCACCCTGAAAACTCAGCTTCTGAGCTTGCTGACATGGTTTTCTAAAGACTTTCCCAGGACAGTAACTGTAAACATAGATATGTGTACATTCTTTCTGTTACACATCTTGTGATGGGCATCTCTCATGGCCAGTGCAGTGAGAAAGTGTTATCCTGATCATCCAATCCCTGGCTGTGGTCAGAAGCCTATAAATCCTGGGAGGAAAAATAAACTTTCTCTTCTTTTCACCACACCTTGACCTGTGTCCATGTGATCTATTCATCTTCAGCGGCAACACTTCCCCATTGCAGTGTATCCTCCTTCCTCACAGTCTGGCAACACCTGCAAGTTTGGTGGGTTTGTATTCAAGCCTGTCATCCATATTCCTTAAGAAGACAGCACCAGACTCATACAAACTCCTCTCACAGATCAGCTACGACTTTGAGGCACTATCACACTTTAGGCTCACCCCTTTAACTAGCCTTCTGTCTTTCCTAATATATTAATCTGTTTTGAAATGACATCAGGTAAGTATCCCTGTACCCTTGGATGAAAGCAATGAAACCTTTCCTTTACCCTATTCTGCTGCTTCTTTCACCATCTGGCACAGAGACTGGGCTACTGATCTTACCCATGTAGCCTGAAGCAAGGTACATATTGGGTATTCCAACCTGTGACACCTGCAACATACAATTTTGTTCAGAATCAGATCTAAATCCCCCAAGTACTTCCACTTCCTAATAACATATTGCAGAATTTTTTTTAAGATCTTATCAGGCTCTTGGAGCTCTAGCTGAACTTTGGCCTTCCTAGCTACATCACTGCACACCTGAAAAATATTTCTGTATTTGTGTTTTGGAGTCAGTTCCCTTTTCTTTACTCCACGTTGCTACACTGTCCTAATTAGGCAGCTTCCTTGTTGCACCTGTTTCTTTTTTCACTTTATGAGATGGATCACACATGAGCTCCAGCAAGGATCTCTGAAAGTATCCTATCACTCATGAACTTTCCTGCTTTCCACAAGATACCTCCTACAGTTGCCTAGGTCAGTGGAAATACACTCAAATTAAAAGGCCAGTGTCATCAGTTTTCCTCTTGTCTTCCACACATTCCTTTGGAATGAAGGTTCTAAGTCTTGGCTGCAGATACCATAAGAGCCCTCTAACATCTCCAAAGAAGTTTCTCTCATTTACAAGCAGTGAATTCAAGACAGTACCGCTCTGACTCAACACAATCAGTGATTGCACTATGAAGTCATTCTCTAGGTACTCCTGCTTCCCGCATCTCTAATGGACCACTGAACTACTTTGCCAGGAAATACCAGGGTAAACTGAAGTCCTTGATAAGATTCAAGGCCAGCAGAAACACACCATGAGGTCTCCCTGGATGCTAAACCCTCATCCAAAGTCATGAAACGTGACCGGTCCTCTTGTATGGAGCTACACTACATGCACCGACACTGCTCTTTTACCTACAGTGCAACCCCTCACCCTTTTCTGCCATTTACTAAACTCGTAACTGTCCATGACAGTGCTCAAATACTGTAAATTATCCCATACAAATTCTGTAAATTCCATTGGTATATTACTCTGTGCTTGCAGAGAAAGTTCCAGCTCTCAACATTTCTCAACCTGGGAGTGTTTGCCGCAAACAAGAGTTAAGAATAGCATACTTTTAGTGAAATAATTAAGGTTTAAGCAAGTAAAATGTGTCTCACGGTCACTAAACAAAACCCAGTGTTTCATTCTGAGAATGTTATATTTTAGGATATAATCCTTCAAAAGAAATGATACTGCTATACATGTAGAATTCCCTGACCATTTTAATGCCCATGTACCATAAAGCATCTCCTAAATGATTCATTTCTTTAAGCTATGATGCTTCACAAAAGATCTACAAGCAGTAGAACTGTTGATGAAAGAAGTTAAAGGGGGAAAATAAGGGAGCAGTTCAACAGAATGAGTTCTGTGATGTAAAGCCTATACAGACTTTTCAAATCCTTTTAAAAACACATACACATAAGTCAGCTTTTATGGAAAGACTAATTTTCTTTACATGCATTACTTACTGTGCTTTTTCCCTGTATTCTTTAATAACAAAGTCTTCCCTTCGAAGATTTTGCAGCAGTTTATTGTATGCGACTCTGTGTCTTGCTTCTGCTATGTACATATCATCAGGTCTCCATCTTACAGCTTCAGCAAAAGGTATACCAGTGCCTAAACAGAAGTCAACGCTTGGATTACATTATTTGCTTTTAACAAATGGACAACTTTCTAATCTACCTAGATCAAACTGCAACAATCACAAATCAAGATGCCCATTTTTACCTGGACGAAAATATGGCATGCAGTGTACTGCCTCTTTGGCCTTTTTTTCTGATGTATACATCTTCATTCCCTCACTCTCACCCCCTTTCTATACTCTTTAGGTTACAATAATACAAGATGACTGAAACAGACAGATCTGATCCTTCAGAATTCCTCAAGTTCTGAGAAAGAAAACAGTGTAGCCATCCAATACTTCCGGACCAAACCATTGCTTGTGTGGGTAATGGTGCAGAGCATTGCACAGGTGAACCTTGTAACAAGATTCATAAAGTAATAGAGAGCGAAACCATCTGCATTGCTCTATCAGCAGTAGCTCTGCGCAAATGCATGGAGTGAAAGACTCTGACCTGAGCAGTCAACTAAGAACTACTTAAAGTTCCTGACATATATTAAAGACTTGATAGATTTACAAAAATAGCAATTTAAGCATTTTTATTGTCCCATATAGCTTACCTACAGAGAGCTTTTTCATGTTCTCAATCATTATGTATCTTGCAAAAAGGTAGATCACGTGAACAAATTTAGCACCACCAGGACAAAGGAGCATGGAAGGTGTAATTCGTGGAATACCTACTTCCTTTTGCTTCTAGAAAAGTATAATCATTTTAAATCAAAACAAATCTAAGAAGTAAAGCATAAACAACAGCTATCAAAGACTTGTCTGCATACCAAAACAGTGCAGATTACCCACTAGCAAGCCTGATGCAAAGCTGAATGACTGCCACCACAGCTGACACCTACTGTAATCAGCAGAAGAGAATAAAGCTTTTTTCATTTTTCCCAACACCCATCTAGTTCTATACACAAGCCAGTATCAAAGCAAAGACTGAAATCAGTGTTGGATAAATGTTAAAAATAGATGCCCTCCTCATTCCTAACTGGTAATCCCTATCTTTGAAAACACATTCAAGTTTTCTTTCATTTTCTACTGAAGTCCTGAATCAGTGTACTTTAATCATATTTAAAGATACTGCATCATTGGTTTTCACCTTATCCATTATTACTAAAATACAGAAGTGCTGAAGAACATAAAGACAAGATTTTTAGAACAGTCATTAAAACAAAGGCAGCATAAGAAAGCAACAAGACTTGAAGAAATCAGTTTTGCTTTGTCTTTAAAAAGTTTACAATTTAGGTCCTTTCCCAATATACAAGAAAATACTATTAATTTTTTCATGCATGTGAATCAGCTTTCACAATAATAAACACTTTCCCAGGCAACTTAAACAGCCCTCAAGCTGAAGAATGTTATTCTCACCCACCAGCCCTCTAAGGTGAGAGGGCTAAGAGATTCTCTACACTTCCATTTAATCAAATACTATTATCCAAAAGCAAGCAACAGTAGTTTTAGGACCCAACTAGGTCCTGGTCTTCTAAATTCCCCAATGCCAACATCTTTTCTTCAAGGAAGTCCAAGATAAACTATATGAAAGAATATACAAGGCAAAACTGAATTCTTTGATTAAGAAAATCCATACTTAAAACTCTGATATAAAACAGTTCCCTCAAAAAAAGAGTAAGGTCACAGAAACCAGCACAGCATCAACTTCCACCTTTTATAGTACTCACTGAAATTTCTCTTAGCCACAGACAGCAGTGCTTCCTAAATTTAGGACTTCCATGTTTTCTGAACTCAGATGTCCTTTTCATTTAAAAAGGACGAGGAAGAAGGAAAAGAAAAAGAAAAAACCATGTCAAAATACATTCAAATATTCAAATACCTAATTAACCATTGTAAAAACAAGAGTAAGACACAGATTTCTTATTGATGCCGAGCCAGAAAATGAGGGGCATATACCCTAGACCAAGAAGAGATGAAAGTTTGTTAAATGACAATGTTTTTTTTCCATAAATTAATTAGAGATTATTCCAGAGAGAGGTTTGTCTGCAGCTCTTTCTAACTCTGGACATACAAAGAAGAAAAAAAAGACGCCAGAACCCTCATTTCCATATCACTGATCTTCCTCCCAACACAGCTTCAAATGCATAAGCTGAAACAGCTCTGCTATACAAAGAAAACCATTAAAGAACACTGGGTTCTTGCCATGTTGAATGCCCTGGCAACAACCCACAAATGGCAAGTGTTATTTTATGCTCAGTCAAAAAGAATGGGACAGGTAGATTATTTACCAGCTATTAAAATTTATATCAAAGTTTCTAAGTAACAGACAGTAACAGAAACAACTAATTAAGTCAAGGTTTCAGACTGATCAAAATTGAGTGAATGAGTTGTGATCAAAAGGAAACAAGTTCTCTGACTGTATGCTCTTCTTCCAAAGCATTCCCCAAGAAACCACTTCCTTCCCCTCCAGCAACTGTATAAAACATATTCTTAATTAAGGGCACAGCAGTAACCTCAGAAACCAAACACTTACTTGAAAGTTTGTCTTGCACGGCGCTTATCCAGCTTGGTAAACAAGAAGAGGGCAACGACATGAAATGCTCTGCTGTTTGGTTTAGCAAACATATTCCTAATAAATAAACAGACATATCAGAAGCAGTTAAGGTGACAACAGAGCATTTTCACTGGCTGCTAAAGACTACAAAACACTGTTACGTTACAGAGTAACTAATTGAACGCTTTATTTCCTATGTAGAAGTATACACTTTTCATCCTATTTAACACGGGTGAAATCCAGGGCCACAACAAAAACAGTGTGGCCAGCAGATCGAAGGTGGTGATTCTGCCCATGTGTTCTGCTCCTGTGAGACCCCCAACTGGAGTGCTGCATTCAGTTCTGGTGTTCCCAATACAACAAGAACATGGAACTGCTGGAGCAAGTCCAGAGAAAGGGCACGAAATTGAAAAGCAGACTGGAGCACCTCCCTACAAAGACTGAGAGCTGGGGCTATTCAGCCTGCAGAAGATAAGGTTGCATGGAGACCTCATAGCAACCTTACAGTGTCTCAAGGGGGCCTGCAGGGAAGCTGGAGAGGGACTCTTAGGAATTGTAGAGACAGAACAAGGAATAACGGGTACACGTTGAAAGACGGAAAATTTAGGTTAGATATTTTGGGGAAAATCTTTACTGTGACAATAGTGAGGCATTGGAACCGGCTGCCCCGAGAGGTTGCGGATGCCCCGACCCTGAGAGCGTTTAAGGCCAGGATGGGTAAGGCCTTGAGCAACCAGGTCCAGTGGAATACGTCCCGGCCCACGGCGGGAGGGCGGCAGCAGAATATGTATCATGTTCTAAGGTCCATTCCAGGCCCCTAACAACCTACGATGCTATGAAACAATTCCGGCAACTTCTCTTCCAAGGCAAGTTCTCAAAACACGCGCTAGGAAGCCCCTCACCTCGCCTTCCCCACAGGACTGTGAGGGGGAAGCAAGACTTCTCACCAGTCCTGGCTTTCATTTCTTCAGAAAGTCTGAGATAATAATGTGGACTGCAGCGGCAATGTGGGCATTTCCCGGGCGCTGTATGTCGCCAGGGGCACCAGGCCCCTCAGCGGCCATGGCGAGACGCTCCCGCCTCGCGCTCCCGGGGGGGACCCAGTTCGAATCCCGCGCCTCCGCCCTCTCCCAGATTTCCCTAGCACTCACCTCCCTAGTTTTACGCCACAGTGGCGTTTCGGGCGCAAGCCCAAGGCCAGCAAACAGAGCCAGAGGTGATCGCTCTCCCACTTGTCGGCCATGGCAGCCGTCGGCACCGGGCGGTCAGACAGCGCACCCCGCCAACCCCTCACAGCCGCGCCATCTTCCCGAGCCCGCCAAAAAATCCCGCGCGCGGGCCCGCCCACACCACGCCGCTACCCTCGCGAGACCTCCCGCCCGCCCCGGAGCCCAAAGACGAGGCGAGCCGGGCGCGCGGCCTCACGGGAGCTGTAGTCCGGGTGCAGTCATCTCTCCAGCGGGCCCTTCCATTCAAATAGGGATTTTGCAATCGGTGAGAAAAACAAAACAAAACCAAGATAAGTTCCCCCGCCGCCCCCCCCCCCAAAAAAAAAAAAAAAAAAAACAAACAGAAAAACAACCCTAAGCCCTAACAAGAAAAACTCGCACCGGCAAGAGGGCTGTGCGGTTCAAACTTTTATTCCAAGGCATTTCAGTGACCAGACTTGCAGGCCCTCACAAGGACAGGTGTCCCAGGATGAGGGCGCAGCGGCGTGCCCGCGGCCGCCGCAGAGCCGCGCTCCGCCGCAACCCCCGTGACTGCGCCGCCGTCACACCGACGACACCGAGAGGTCGCTGCGACAGCACTTCGGCCTCGCCCTCGGAAAGAAATGTTAACAAGTCCGCCTCCAGTCCCGTTCCCATTCTCCCCATCTCCTAGAGAAGTTACTGTGTGCGAGCAAATGCAGACTCACCAGCCCTTAGCAAATAACTGAGTGAGATTTTATTAAAAGATTTCTTTAAAAACCACTGTCACTAGAACTCACATTCAATTCCTTCTTTTTTTCCAAATTTTCTTTTAGCCGAAGTCTTTATCTCTTTACTCTCTATTTTTCCTTTCTTTTTACAGTCTCTTTCCCTTCCTTATTTAAATGCTATCCTTATACCCAAAATACTTTAATATTGAAGCATTTACTCCCTTTTAGTCTCAGGTGCCACAGCTGATAGCATCATGATAAATCATGACATCATGTCAAAATATTTGCACACAGAAGGCATGTGGAAAGAAAGGAAGTCCTTTTGTGCATAAAGCACTCTTGCCAAAGGAAAGCTCTAAGCTTCTAAGCTCTGTAGGTGCAGAGCCTAACAAAAGAACCTGAGAAAATCTGAGATAGACAAAGTCTCTTACCCCTTCCAGCAGCAAAGAGGTAGATGCAGCACTGCTTTTCACATAGACTGAAAGGGGAAATTTGGTGGGCAAATCCTCATCAACTCCTTTTGTTGGCAGCCCTTTATGCAAAGCACTGGGGTGTTCTCATGGCTGCTACCAGCAGAAGAACAAATCATCCACAAAGGTCAGATTAGTTGGTTATACTGGTTAGGCTATACCTGGCTTGCAGAATGGGAACCTGACACCCATGCTAACCAATCAATGTAGCGTGCATTCCTTACACTGAAAAACCCAGATTTTTGATGCAGCTAAGTGAAACAGTACTGATTAAAAAAAAAAAATAATAAAATATCCCCATAATCCCTAAACTAGGCAGGATCATCTTTAAAAAGGAGAAATCTAAATTAAACATGGCAAAGGTACACTGTATCAAAAAGACATTTTTATGCTTCTCTATTCAGCTCTTTGCCCTGTAGTGTAAGGACCATTTGTGCGTGAAAAATCCTGTTGATCCTCTTCATCCAAATCCAAAATGTCGGGTACATCATCTGACTCTGAAGACAGGTCTGTAATAGTGAAATCTGGAACCTGTGTAGGAATGAAATTTCAATCAATTTAAAAGTAAAACTAAACAGATTTGTGCAGTACTCCTTCACTGAAGACAGGATACAAAGATGCTCAGCACCTCTAGAAATCAGACCAAACATCCTGATTACAGAGTGAAATATGTTCAGACATACAGAAATCATGAACCATTAAGACAGATCAAATACTACACAAGATGGAAATCAGTTGCTTAGAAGGTAGGACTTTATAGTAGAGATGGACAAGAGCTGAAAGGAGTGGACTAAATTTAGTGAAACTGGTGACCGGAAAATTATGAAAGGAGGTTTTTAAACTAATTTTACCTTTCTTCTTTTCACAGAAGCAATGGACTATACAAAGTAATCTGCCCTGAGGAGATTGATAGGGATTGCTGTGTTGCTCTGGATGCCAATGTCTGCATCAGACATTTTTTTGACGAAACCAAAACCTGGAACTGCAATGTCACTTTGGCCTCCATTTTAACTGCGTGTATTCTGTACTGCTAAGCAGCACAGGGTTTCAGGAATTGCCAGAGAGACATCAGTGGATACATGGATGTTGCAGACTTCTAAAAATGTTGTCTAAGACACTTAGGAGCTTAAGTCCCAACCCTTAAGTCCCCTTTGTAGGACTTAGATTACTTAGGCACATCTGAAAAATAGGATAAAATTAAGCAATTTACTCATAAGTTTTTTTGCCCCAGGTGAAAAATACTTATATCTGTAATATGATTCATAGTTAGTTTTAATGTTGGTGATGTGACATACTTGGAGCCAGACACAGTATCAGCAAATAACTACTGCTGCATTTTGACAGGACTGTTCAAAGCAACAGCAGCTTGTAGGCATTTCTGTAACTTAAGCTCAGCACCGACTGAAGTAGCATTTTTAATGCATTCCCTAACTACAAAACACCTTACGACTTACTTTAATGAGACAGTAAGCAATAAAAATCTATGCTTTGCCTGCTATGAAGGCAGGGCAGGAGGGCTGACAATATATTAAATAAAGGGAATACTGCTTCAGCTACTACGCTGTGCTCAACAAAGAAGCTCTGCATGTTAATTTACTGGTTTTACAGAATACCTATTCATTGGACACCAGGGATCTTTTAAATACTAGTTATTTATTAAAATTGATCTTTAGAAGAACTTAAGCAGCATGTGATTAACCAGGAACTACTGTGGATACCATGAAATGTGTGGACCACTTTGAGAACTTAAGCTTGATCAAAATAACATCAGTAGTTTTTGTTTCCCAAAAGATCAAAAGGCACTAGGAATGGAGGAAACACATCTTTCTACCAGAAAGAATTATTTTCCATCTTTCTGCTTATGGCAGTTTTCCTAAAACTCTCATTATTGCACTTAGAGAAAGCAACAAGTTTGCCCATTATCAGCATGTGATCTTGTATTTCATACTGCAGTATACAAATACAGGTAGAAAAACAATTCTTATGTTACAAAATATATTCTTACAAATAAGAATGTGCCCAAATGGATGGTTATATATATTTAAACTGACCAGGACACAGCCATGTTCTTTAAGTGTGTCTGACCAGTAAGAATTTTCTCTATTATACATTTAAGAGGTTTTTATTACTTATAACCATTTTATTCTTAGTGACAACAGAGTAATTGCTCACATTTAAGTTTCTGCCTTCTTCATCTCCTTAATGCATGCAGCAGAAGAACTTGACTCCTTTAATGTAATAGTAAAATTTTTGATAGCCATGAAAGAACTTCAAATTGCAGCATATCTCAGCATGAGTAAAACAGACTGGATGTCAGTATGATTCACCTCTGTTTTGACTGTGCTAAATTGTATTAGAATCACGTATTCTGACATCTGCACCAGTCTAACTAAAACAATGCCAAGCCCTTGGTGTTATGGGATTGCTTATGTAAAAGACCTTCGCTTCCACACCCACTTTTCACAGTTGACTCACTGCTTTCTTTCAACTTCCTAGCAATTCTTGCAATAAAAGAGTAAGACCAGATATAACTCCTTTTTCATGCAATTTCTCTTCATGATTCAGTATATCATTTACAAAGATATAATACTTGCAAAATCCCCACATGAAACAGTGCAAAAAAATACTTTGGCATTTTGTTGTCTTCATATATAAATGTTAATGTCAATTCTAACTTCAATCCATTTTTTTTCTTGCTAAGATTTTAGACCTGAGCCACTAGCATTTTGCACAGCATTCTCATTCTGTGAACTTTCAAAACAAGTGCTTATTTTTAGCCATCAGAGACTGTATTATCCAAAAGAAATAAAATTGCCTTGAATTGGCAATAAATGAAATTTATTTATCAAAACACTGTCCACAATACCTCCAGCAAGCTACTTCATGTAAGACTCTCTGATCATGCAAATTAGTAACCAAGCATACTTTAAAACAAGTTCAGTTTTGTTTCATCTTTTTAATTATGAAGGTTTAAAATAGCTTTTTAGTGGTAGTTATTGCTTTTTTTTAAATAGTGAGAAATAATTTATCAGTTGTTCTCAAATCTTTTCACATATTTTATTAGCTATAAAATATTACCTAAGTTGAATTTTGGAAAAGATTGCAAAAATATTAATCTTGAAGAATAAGAGATATTTCCAAAGCTTTACACCTTTTTTAGATTGAGGCAACCTAGCTGGAACTCCAGGCCTTATACAAATCTTGTAATTTGGGCTTGAACAATACTATAAAAATGTCTGCAAAACTCACATATCATATGGAGCAATTCACAAATGCTTATATTGAAAGGTTTTCTAGAAAACTATTATCAGCAATGATAGAATAATAGTTGTCTGTTAAATGCACCTGGGAAGAGAAAGTGTCAATTATCATGAACAATTTTTGAGCGATCTCTAGAAGAGAAAAAGTAATTTTCTGAATTCTAAATAAACCCTAAATAACCTTACAAGTGATAATGATGTTAGTATTATAACCTTTACTATCCCAGGTTTTCTGCAACTAGCAGCCTTTGACATTCTTCCATTTAGTCTAGTTTACCTGCCTTGCTGAAAATAGTTGAATCTACTTCCTGTCATTTTCAACACATCTGGTCTTACCATTTTTAAAAGTTTTCAGAGAAACCTCAAAATTTTCTAGCACAAGCTATATTCTCAAATGTGATTTTGGACTAAGAGGAAGAAAGCTTCTGTGCAGTGCAGCTGAGATGTTTAATAGATGCAGTTGGAGAGAAAAAGGTAAGATGTCAGTAAGAGTCTTCCTATTTCTGATGGGGGATGGGGGGCTGTGCGTGTATGGGTAGAAACTTAAAGACATTTGGGGGGAGGGCAGGCAGCATCCAACAAAACAAGCACCTACCACAACACCATGACACAGGAGACCAGCCATTAGGTAAGCATTTAACCAGGCCTTGCTCTGTTTGCAGCCACCAGTTATAGGTCAGCTGCCAGAAGTCCAAGTAACTTTTGAACAGAAGTCATCCTACAGCACATGGGAAGGAAGAAGTGCTTTGAAGGTTTAGGCTGGTAGCAACTTTTCCTTGCGTTATACTTCATCTGCTTGCTGCAATTTAGTAAAGCTGGACAGCCATGCAAGAATAGAAACCAGTAACACAAGACAGAACAGACACAATGTGCTGCATCTGCACTAATCCTAGATGATGCTGTTTATTTCTCAGTCCTTATGAGAATCTTATTTGATAGATCACCTCAGGATGAAGTCCCAGAGTAATAAGACTTTAAAGCATACATAGAATAGGAATTCCCTTCTTTGAACAGCCCACTCCTTCTACACCTAATTAGTTCCATCCAGCTCAGTTCCTGAGCATACCTACAACAGTGGATGCATTCTGTGGATATTATTGCAAATGGAAATAAAATTCTCACTGGACCTATGTAATAGTAAACTTAAAAAGAAATTATTTCCTGAAAGCACTGTCTCCAGAAGTCTTAACTCAGACCCTAGATGGAAAGGAGTCTCACCATCTCATGTTGATTTCATGTTAAACACCTCCCTTATATAAAGTGAGTATTAAACATTGTCAATTACAGAATCTTTACCTGCAATCCTGTTTTTCTACAGTTTCATTTAATACTGTCCTTAAACCAGTCTTCCTCACACTTCCGATCTAACAGCTAACCCTCTCACATTAGAAGGCTGGACAATGTATAATTTGCTTTAGTGCCTACACCATGCCAAGTGGAGGTATTTGTTCCATGTCACAAGGTGCGGCTATGTGATACGCTTTCTTTGAACTGCATTTTTGCCTTATACTGCTTTGTCACTTCTTTGAAAATGGTGGCTGGCACTGCAACACTAGATGATTGCAACCCCAAGTTGTATAGGGCATGCATCAGGAAAAAAGATACAACTTGCCTGGACAGCACTAATGCAAGAAAGCTTATTTCTTAGTAACTACTTCTTTTCCAGTGGAGGGGTTCACAGGACTTACTGAGAACAAATAATTCCACTGAAGTAGTTGAATGTAAACATACATTTGTCACTCAAGTTCAAGAGAACAAATAAAGTTAAGTTAAAACTGGTGATGCAGCTGAGAAGTAAACACTGTTTATAGGGTGTCAGAAGACAAAGCTGGTAGATGGCCATGTCATGCACACATAACACCTACTGTGAAGGGAGGAGAGGATTCTTTTGTCCATATCCATCTCTTTTCAATATTAGAACATCCATCAGCTCACAGCTTAGGTCATCTTTAAAGGTGACAACAGCAAGGATCAACAAAAGCATCAGTAAAGCTAAGACTCACTGGACACATACAAAGAAATCCGAAAGGAAGGAAATGCTGCAGCAGAATCTCATCTATCTATCAATACATACACAAACATTTTCAATGCACATCTACTTCATTTGCATGTCAAACTTGCTTTCTGCTGGACCCAGTTTGAGGGAGTCACAGAAGAGCAAGTTAGATTGTTTTAAAACAAAGGAGACAGGCTTTGGCTACTAAAGCATTTATTACTAACATACAAAAACGAGTTACAAAACAATGGCTACAAAAACACACACTCACAACAGCAGGCACCTGGGTACAAACAGCATGAATCTTCTTTTATACTGCATATTAAAAAAAACTGTTTATAATTATTTGGTCAGTCACTGGAACAGTGTTCATGAAGCATCTAGATGATGCTTTTAGTCATAAGGTTTAGTTTTTCAGTTTTTAGGTAGTCCTGCAAGGAGCAGGAGTCAAACTTGGCAAGACTTATGGGTCCACTCCAGCTTGAAATATTCTATAATTTTGTGGTCAAGTTATTGTGTTATACAATACTTAAGTTTATACAGTTAATGTTAAAATTGTAACAGCATTTAACTCCAGCTGACTCATTCAGAAACCCCACTTTCAGCTTTGGCATTCTATACTCACAGAACTTTTGTCATTAATTATGTAGCAATAGAATCTGAGATAGTCAGATGCACAATTATCAAATGTGTGATCTGAAGCAATCATAGCATTTAAGTGTAAATAGCTGGACTGTAGAACTTTTAAATGCATTTCATAGAAAGCTTTCATATAATTCTGGGAGAAATTAAGCAGCAAATCAAAGATATGGTAGATTTCATTTAGACTAACAGTATTAATAGTATTAATACCACTGAAACACAATGAGGGCTTGACAGAGAAACAGGGCGTCTTGACAACTGTCAGCTGCCCATAATTAGGCACTTGAGTTTAGTTTGAATTTTTAAGGATGGCTTAACTACACAGGACAATACAGCCCATCTACATTGGCCTGTAGATTCCCCTATTCCTGTATTTATAGACTGTTCACCAAAAAATGGTGAAAACAGATTTTTTTTGACAGCAATACTTAGTAAGGCCACTTATTTGGTCAGTCAGCCGAGTACATGCTTGCTATGCAGTTTATTCAGTAGTGTGTTCAGGCTGTTTGTCTTTCTGGATGGAACTTTCCTCCCCTTCACCTTTGCTTTCAGCATGCTGAATGCCAGGCAGTTGTAGGTAAAAGGGACCTACCAGCCAGTTGAGCGGTGTGTTGTTAACAAGATAATCCATCACATCATCCAGAGACTCCTTCATTTTCTTCAGCTGTCCTTTGCTGGCTGCAATAAAGCTGTCTGATAATTCTTGGAAGGAGGATGCTGACCGAAAGCTCTGGTAGACATCACCTGCCATTGACCCAACGCTGTAAACCTGATCCTGTACATTCTGTGGCAGCCCCTGTAGGCTTGAGACCAGTGTGAGGCAGGTGGTCTGAAGCTGCTGAGTGAGGCTCCGTGCAATAGCTAGAGTTCTTGACTCAATATGCTAGAAAGAACAAGCATAAGAGCACATTAGTGTCTTCTTATGACTGTAGCAGCTTTATGTTGATCAAGATACTTAAAGAAGCAAAGGGGATGTAAGTGAAATAAAGCTATAGCAGATAATAAACCAGATTTTAGGTCTGAAGCATCAAAGACTTAGAAGCAACTTGATATTCCTTCAGCACTCAAGTACTTTGTGAAAAGAAACTGATAGCTTCTACCCAGTGACAGTCAAGCAGATTCTTGTTTCAACTCTGGATAATAAGTCACAGCAGGTAAGTACATTCTAATCAATGAACTATCCCTGAAACCTATGTGCAGGACTCAGGGAGTCTGTGCCTAAAACTGCTGACATACCATTATTTCTGGTCTGGACACATCACATAAATGGTTTCTAGCTAATCTACATACAGATATCCCAAAATGGGTTCACATGCTAAACAGGAGGAACATTCTCAAGAGAGGAGAATGAACCCCAGAGGGTTTGCATGAAGTAGGCTCATTTAAAGAGTCCAGGTCTCCTACTTCTCAGAAGTCATCTGCCCTCAGCTTCAGCATCCAGCCTCTCTGTTGCACACTTCAGGGACTGTTAGCTTGCCATGACCTTGATGAGATACAATACATTTATTTCTAGTGTACATTTACATCTATTTACCTCAGCACTACGCAGATCATCACCATCACTTTGGCCTGTATTTTTCTTCCATTCTACCCAGGACTGATAAAGCTTTTCCTGAGCACCAAGAAGTTTCTTATTGGCACTATTCACGTTCTTTCTGGCATACTCGATCTGAAATACAGTCAAATAAGGAAGTAGAGCCAAGAGTCCAAACAGATCCTTTAGGGCTTCTCTACCTTGACTGTTTTGTAACTGTCTTTTAAAATACTTCATAAAATCAGTATAAATAACTTTCGGGAGTGCAAGAGTGTGTTTAGTCTCAAAGAATTGAAAACTGAAAGCAGTTTTTATGCAGTGTTCCCCTCTGCCTCAGCTATTTCCCCATCCCCCACTGGCATCCTATAGGAGGAATTGAAAGTGTCTAGGCCATGACTCTATGTGCAGTTTGTCATGTACATAAAGGTATTTGCTGGGATAAGACTATAAAGTACCAGAAGCGCTCAGAGATAGAAGCAGCTAGAGAGCAAGTCCCAAAAGAATTTGAAATTTTACTAATAAAAAGGACTGTTGTGTTTCTAAATTGCATAACACTTCCTTCACTGAATGGATTATGTATCAAAACCAGCACTAAGAAACAGGAATAAATCCAAACATGTTCACTTCTATTTCTGCAGTGCAGTTACATGCAATTGCTCATTAGTTCACATCTTAGCCTGATTTAGAACTCTCCAAAATCTCTTAATGGCAAATTCTTTGTATTTAATGTAATACACATAATACATGTAATAATGTATTTATGCATTTAATCAGAGAGCAATCCCTGTTTTCCTGTGACTCTTTTGGCTTTTTTCTTCACTCTAAACCAAGGCAAACATATGTTTTTTATATATCAGGTGAAAGCTTAAACTTACCAGACTAACAGTGTAATTGAGCTGAGAGATTGTCTCCTGGCTTTTCTGTTTAGCATCTCTAACTTTGTTTAAGGCTTGTTGGTAGGCACGTGCACGGACCTTGGAAGACAAGGATCCTAGTCTAACATAGTAGCTTGGCTTTTGGACTCCAACTTCAAAGCCTTCAACGTTTGCAGCTTCTTTCTCTAGGTATGCAGAAAGGAAGCAAATTAATCGCTGGAGGAAAACTAAAGAGGTCTGAGACAATTTTATCTGCCTAGTAACAGCTGAATACAGGGCTTGTTGAGTAGTCTTTTAGCACCAATATTTAGGCTGATAGACCACCTTACAGAGAAATCCTTATTTTCACTCTGCTTCCTTGTGAAGATGCTAATACTACAATCAGCAAGGCAAAAGCCAGTTTGGGAAGCATGTGCCCCCTTCGCCACTATGAGCAAACAATAAATAGATAATTGCTTGCTTCTCTCCAATATAATCATTCCAACAAAATCAAACCTTCAATTGGTCTTACCTAGTTCTGCTTCTGTAAGTGGAAGATACTGGTCCACAAGGGTCTCTGATTTTGTGAGAGCACTGTCCACACCGCTGCTCACCATTTGCACCACACGACTTCCCAGGACAGTGTTAATGCTGCCATTGACAACTGACTTGGTCATTTCTACGCTGTCTTGCACTGCTTCTTTAGTCTTGCCCACAACTCCAGTGATTGTGTGAGCAACAGTTTCCTTGGCACCAGTCACAGTGGTTGTTACAGCTTCTCTGGCTCCAACAACTACATCCTTGGCATTGGCAACAACCTGCCATAGGACATACTTGTATTTACTAGAAGTATTAGCTAGTTGAGAGCTACATAATCCAGGAAATAATAAATTTATGCTAAAGCTTGTACAAGTATTGGTTATCTAGAAGAAAATTTGCCCTGAAAAAATATGTACAAGAGAATAAAGAACATGACTGCCACACAGCTTTCAGCTCAAAAAACTTCAGTGAATGTAATCTAGGTGCTTCACACAGAGCAAGAAAGAGGCAAAGACTCACATTTTAAAAGACACCCACCAGTAAACTGCACCTATAGAAAGATGTTGTCAAGTGGTGGGCAATTTAAAACAATGGGAAAAAAACCCAAACAACTCAATGGTCTCTCAAAGGCAACAAACAGTTCTACAGACACATCTCTGATTCTCTCCTTGCTTCCAAGCTGTGCTTCAGGCACAGCTGTTTGAAACGTGTCTCCCTGGGGTTTTAGTGATAATAGAAAAGAAGGGTGTATGGCTCTTCTGTTCAACATACATAAATGGAAAGAACTTACCTTGTCGGTGGGTTGATTCAGTATAGGCAGTCTCTCTTCAATTTTGTCTAGACCTATACAAGCATAGTTGTTGGCAACTACAACTATAAAAGAGATTACAAGAGTTGGTTTTAATTATTTTTCCCCAAGTAAAACAACTCAAACTGAAAACTTGTTTTGAAAAAGAACTCATGCAATATCCTTGAAGTAGTTTCCTCCTCTTTTCAGTGAGATTTGAGGCAGCGAAGCCAAAGAACAAGGCAGATTTACAATGTAAGAAAAAAAATTCTTGCAGGCAAAGAAAATGCATTTGATAATTCACAAGCAACTTGTAGAAGAAGCTGAAATAACTCGCCCTTTGCCATTCTATAAAACCAGGCTTCTGGTTACATCAACCTTGTGACACAGCTTCTAAATTTAACTAGTTCTCAGTGTAAGAAAATGCAGCAGTAGCATTTGAAACCAGGTGAAAAGTGAGGAAGGTATTGAGCAAGAGACTGCGTAATAACTTCACATATCAAAAGTCATCCATCAATTTAGTATTGCGAAAACTGGAATATGCTTTCACTCTGGATTATTACAGGTTTTTTTAAAGTCTTATCAATGTGTAATCAGTTATGCAACGTCAGGCAACAGGTTCAGTCAGCGACCCAAAACAGCATTCAAGACCAGCATGACCATGTTAAACCATAAGTGCACCTGGATATAAAAAACAATCAGTTGAACTAAAGTTATGAACAGCTTCATCTTTGCCTTACTTTGTGGTTCCAGTTTCTGAATGATAGGCATAGCACTTGTCATGGCTACTGATGTGATCGTCTTCACTCCTTTCTCTGCTATCTCACATACTGACTTCAGATAAGGATGATTATCCTTTGTGGTGATGTAAGCTGTGGACACCATGTCATAGGTGGAGCTCACCAAAGGAAGGTTGGCAACCCTCGATACAATGTTCTGTTTAAAAGAGAAAGGTGTTACTTGACTCCTATTTTTCCGATCCAGACAAAGAAATTATGGGACTTACTCAGACATACCTGCTGTGGATCAATTGCTGCCAATGCCATTTTTTCACTTCTTGAACCTTGCACAGCCTGTGAAAGAAGCATGTATGAGTTATGGCATCATATCTGCTCATTCTAAGCACCAAAACCAACAACCTTTCTGTGATCCACCCCATTTACTGGGACCAGGATGTTCACATTCATGCATACCGAAATCAGATTGTATTGTAACAATTTACAAATCCAAAACTTAATTTAGGTAATGCAAGTACAGCATATGCACAACATAGGCTTTGAGATACAGCAGTTCATTGATGAACAACCAGGAGATGGAGTCACTTATTTTTTTCTGGAAGAATTAAGACAGACTTATCTGTTGAGCCAGGACAAATAGAAGCCATCCTGGAAGTCACTAAAAATCTAGTTTAGAATGTCCAAGTCAAACAAAGAATCCACCACCAATAACTTTAATCAGATCAGATCTTCTGGGGAGCCCACCTAAGGCTCACTCTGTTCTGCCTGCTAAGGAGTTAGCATTCCTGTGACACGGAGAGCATTGGATCTCCCTCCTGCAGAAAATAAATCTCCTTTATGCTAATTTAGACTAAATTATTACACATTCCCCATTGAAATGAGTTGCAAACATTGGTCATTCAACGAATGTACAGTACTCAACATGCATTCCAACATGTATTCTCATGGAGAAAATACTAACAGCTCTCCCCACAATAACCCTGTAGAAGGGGCAGAGTATTGCAGTACCACGTAAGGAGAACACACTGAAGCACACTGTCATCCTATGCACACGTGCAGGCTGAACTACATCTTTGAGAAGCACCTTTTCCACTAATGATTTCACATAATGCTTAAGTTCCAGAAGAATCTGCATGAATGAAGGCAACAAAAACGTAAACTAGGAGTCCGTGCTCAAAAGGATTGTGGTTTACAAGGTCTTTTGCTAGGTTTGTCAAAAAGCTAACAGCAGTTTTCTGTCTCATAAGTATGACAGCAAAAAAGGAATGTGTTAATATTCCACCTGAGGTAAAATAAAACTTTTCCCCATTACATAATGGAGAACGAGGACAAAGGCATCCTGTTAACATTTTGCAGGCATATTTGCACATATTAACATGCGATAAACATATACACATGCGATAAAGTAATGCCTGTAATGAGACTGTACATGAAACAAGCAAGACAAGTAACAGACAATGGTTACAGCAGTAACAAAGACGTTTTCCCTTCATTTAATAAGAATTTAAATACCCGCAGGAACTTGTAACACTCACACAGTATTACAAGTCAGATCACTTCGGAGTTCAGCTGGATTTCACTATGAACTGCAAAGCACACTACAGAACAAGGAAGATGATAACGGCACAGAATCTGGCCTCTGAAGGAAGAAGGGCCGTTACTTTAAGGATTATTCAATGTTCGTAGAGTGTCTCATAAAATCCATCCACACAGGGCATGCATTTGAATTCTAGTCAATAAACTGTGAAGCTATTCTTTCTCCTAAAGAAAAGGAAGGCAACTAGAATCCTGCACGGTTTCAGAAACCCCTTGAATAGGTTCAGCCCTAGCTAAAGTCGGATCCACTCCTCTGGAGCATTTGAGTGAGACGCCTAGAATCCAAGTCCAAGCATATTTCAGAGACAGCAAGCGCTAGAGAGGAAAGCGCTCAGGCTACTTCACAAGCTTCATTCCTACTCTCCCCCCTCGCTACGGGGAGAAGTGCAAGAAAGCAGCGCAGCACAGCAGCCGCGCCGCCCGCTCTGGCTCGCCGCGGTACCCAAAGCAGGAAGGCGCACTGCTTTCCCAAGTGCCTCCACGGGCCGCTTCCGGGATGGGGCATTCCAACGCCGCACCCGGGGGCGGACGAGGCTCTCAGGACTTTCTAGTCCGGGCGAGCCTCGGTTAGCGCACCGAAGCGCGCCGGGCCGCGGTGGCAGCGGGGGCGGCCCGGCGGTCAGCACCGCGCACGGGGCCGCACCCCCGCCCGCTCCGCCGCCGGCTCCACCATATTGCGGAGTCAGCCCCGCGGGGCGGGCAGCAGCCCAGCGCCGCCGCGGCCGCCCAGAGCCGCGCCGGAGCACCGGGCCGGCCGTACTCACCCGGGAAGAGGAAACGGAGCCGTCGCCGACTGGAGCACGGGCAGGGTCGCGGGCACGGGCGCCGCCGCCGCTGAGTGGGGAGCGCCGGCCTCGCCCCGTTATTTATGGGGCGTCACCGCCGCCGCGCGTCACCGCCGGCGCGGGGCGGGGCCGGACACGTAGTGACCGCAGCGGCGGTCAGCGGGAGGGCACTGCCCTGTCCTGGAGCATCTCGCTGAAGGGAGCTGGTTTTGCAGCTGGTTGGTTTTTTGGAAGGGAGTTGGTTTTGCTGGTTCTGCAAGACCAACTAGTCTTGCAGAAGGCCGGTATACTGAAGCACAGAGCATGCTGAGTTGGAACGGAATGAAAAGGATCATAGAGTCCAGCTTCTGGCACTGCACAGCACCATCCCCAAGGGCCACACCATGTGCCTGAGAGCACTGTCGAAACGTTTCTTGATCTCTCTCTGTCAGACTGGTGCTGTGACTGCTGCCCTGGGGAGCGGGGTACTTCCCTGTTCCCGTGTCCAAGCACCCTAGGGATGAAGAACCGTTTTCTAACATTCAACCTAAACCTCCCCTGAAAGCAGAGCAGAATAAATGGAGCAAACCAGAATTTTTCACTTCTTTGAGCAGACTCATTGCAGCTCTGCTAGCATGCACACCAAACATTTGCGTGCACTTTGCTCTTTTCATTGTTGTCATCTGAGAGTTCTCTCTTTTCCCAGTCATATGGCTTCTCAAGTGTAAACCACTCAGTGTGCCCATGTCTACATGCCCTTTGTCAGGAGCGTCTCTACTGGGGATTCTAGACAGTTACAGGGATTTATTTACTAATAAGTAGCACCATTATTTGTAGTACAGAAACACCCAAGACTTGCACAGCCCAGTGATGCCAGAATGCAGTAACTAGAGATAGTACCAAATTCTTGACAGTCCTTGGCAGGCTAAGAATGTAGACTGTGGTCATGTTTTTCTTCACAAATAGGTGTCCTTCGGTATTTTATAAACTTGTAAGGGCTTATCTGAAGTTCTGGAAATGTACAAACTTACCTCTTGAGAGCGCTGCCTTTGTTGCAGGGGCGGCAGACAGGGAGAAGGCAGGAAAAGGGAGGGGGAGAGGATGGCATTACATCTTGGATTGACCAAATTCCTCAAGTATCATAAAACAGAAGGAGTAGTGCTGTCAAGGCTGATGAAGAGGAAGGCAGAACAGCATTGAGAAAAGCAGTAGTAACAGATAATACAAAAGCATGACACATCAGTCTTTGCTAAAAGAGTAGGGCAATAATAGTATACCCTACCCTTTTCTTCCATGAGGCAAGGGCAGATGTTTAAGGTCACATAATGCAACTAATGAAAGAAGTTTCATTCTTTCAAGAGGTAACTCACAGTAATACATCCGCACATTCATTCATCCAAGCCCATTTAATTAATATTTTTGGAATATAAGTCCACCTACATATCCTTAACTGAAAAAAAAAAATAAAAAATAAAAAATTTGAAGTTATGAGTTAATTGATCAGACAGTGAACCTATCTATCCTTTGGTGCATCTCTTTTAAACTCATTATAATGTCCTTCACGATACAGAACACCTCAGGTTTCAGCATCCTATCTCTGTAACACAGCTCTGACAGAGATAGCAGCAGCAGATAACATGGCCCCTTCAGCTTTTCTCACCATCTTAGTACAGCCAAGTAGAGGAGCTGCTGGAACATCAACCCTGGACCCCAGCAGTGTCAGGGCAGCCAAAGAGTGTCTCTCCTATGGCATCACTGGGGCAGGGGCAGGCTGCCCCAGAAAGCTGAAATGGCAGGATGCAGGATGCTCTAGGGAGGGCTGGGCACAGACAGTAAGCCCTGCCCATGCCATTGAGACCCTGACCAACAGTTCCAGCTGGTGACAGGTACTTCTACTTGTCTTGAGACCAGGTTATCAGCTGTTCCCTAACAAGGTGACAGAAAGGCCAAAGGGGAGGGCAGAGCAAAGTCTGAAGGGGCCTGAGTAGTCTGCCAGTATTCCTTTATGAACCAGCGTAATCTAATATGCTGATGTAGGGCTGACTGACAGCTAGAGTGCAAGTGAATTAACCAGATCTGATACATGGATCTTCACCTGACCTCACAGCTGGTGGATGGAGTGATATCTTGGGAACTCAAAAATGGGGGACTGAGAGCCCTTCCAACAGATTGAAGCTACTTTTATTTAAAAGTAGTCATGCTTGCACACTGAGATAGCTAGCCATAGCCTTTTCTCAGTAGTTAGGATGACTGTTCAAACAGTGAAGTGGTGTTATACGTCATACTCCTAATCATGTTATGAGGAACTATCTGAAAACTATCTTTGGCCTGCAAACAGAGAGCAGAGAAAGCTGGCCCTTTGGAGCTGTTGACAAATTATGTGCATTCACAGCCTTAGGAAGTGGTCAGGCTTTGAAGGACTGCCTCCAGACACAGTTTTTGAGGCTCTCAGGAGGGAGCTAAAAGCACAAGAAAACTGACATGTCTTTTCTCTCTCAAGTTCTTGCCAGTAGCACCAGCACTGAAGCATTCCCAGCAGTCAGGAATGCTGTAGGGACACAAAGGAAAAGAAGATGTTTATAGCTCTGAAGGATGAATGGTTCAGGGTCCATAACATTAATAATCAAGTAAATTCATTACACCTATTCATCTGACCTCAAAGATGTCTAATATTCAATGAACATTTTTCTTTCACATGTTTATAGATGTTGCTTTGTCATGTGAGATGCAACTGATTCTAGTGAACTGGGAATCAACATCCTTTTGCTGGATACCCTGAGACTGTTAATTGTGAAATAACAAAGTTGTCAAAGACTATTTTTGCTCAGCTTTCTCACTGTTCCTCTTTCTTTCCAGCCTTACAGTAATTAATTTCAAGTCTTTGTAATCCTGTCTTGCACCATTCTGAGCTTGAACTTGCAACTAACTTCTTATTCACTTAAACTGTTTATTTGCCTTACTCCTTGTGTTTGGGATTAAGCCTTTTGTATGTTCCCGTATGAAAAGCTTTCCCCTTGTCTTGATTAATCATGTCAATAGTTTTCCTGCTGTGACTCACTTAGTTTTCCTGTCTCCAAAAGAGGGTATCAGATTTGTAAGGTTTGATCCTCCTTTTCTAAGTCTACACTAATTGTACTTAGAAAGAATAGCATCCTTATTCTGCTCTGCCCAGAAGTAAAGCACTCCACCTTGTGTTTCTGAGTAACACAACCTGCAGGTTTTCTCTACAACATACTCCATTTTCTCTGGAATGTACCTTTCATTGTGTCTTATCTTTTGTTCGCTGTCCAAAGATCATTATCTCTTACCTCTTCAGTTGTAACAGAGTTAACCCAACATTTGATTCAAAAGAGACTAACTGGGTCAAACTTAGTTTTCCTCTGAATACTTGAAGAAAGGCAAAAGCAAGCAACAGCATCATCTGCTACAGGCAGACAGGCACTATAAACCCACCCTCACAACAGATGTTACATGTTTAATTAAGACAGAAGAAGAAGAACAGGACTAACTCATGCTGGCTTGATAGGGACAAGGAGTCAATTATATGTATTTACATATTGCACAGATTTTTTTTTTTTTTTTTTTTTTTTAATTTGGCTACAGTTTGTCTATAATCCTGCCAGATGTCATCAGAAGTGTAGGGAGCAACCTGTTGTTATGTTGTCATGCTGCACTGCAGAAAGATAACAGCAGGCCTTCATATCTCATGTGACATATAACTCCCATCAACCCATGTGTACCTCTTTAGTTTTTACCCTTTACATAATCAAACACACTAGATGAGGCCATGACAAAAGTTATCAATAAAGCAGTCTATTTTAAAAGACAAATTACTTCATAATAACTAACCATCAGAAAGAAAAATGTCCTTGTTTGGCAATTATCTAGGTACCATCAGTTAAACAATACACCAAGTATTGTATTTATGCTAACAAGATCCTGTAACTGTTTAATTGTATTTCATTAACAGTCAGGAGATGCAGCTGTGGGTAAGGATTTTGTTGGCAGATATAAAACACGCAGGACAAAAGTGTCCAGACCCTGCTCTAGAACTAAGGAACAGTTCTAGGACTATTCATATAACTAATAACTAATTAAAATGTAACTACTAAAATATAGCTTTTAAAACTATAATGGCTCTACTATAAGATTTTCCCACCACAAACCTGAGATACTTCATGTTATTCTCCACCTAAACCACATTTTTTTTAATGTTCTATCAACAAGCCTCTTATTAGCAACTAATCATTTCTTTTTATCTGGATCTGAGAGCTTCCTTTATTAAGTTCCATAAGATCTAGTTCCTTACTAGATGTATATTTATTCTTATATACTACATAGGAATCTAAGATTAATGTGCTACAAAACACCCAAGCTTTCTCTACTTACATTTCCTTTGACTTGATGCAAAAAGAGAAAAGAGGGCCAGGCAGCTGCTGGAAACAATTTTGGCGTTATTGACTTAAAGGGTTCTATCCTGATTTAGCTGCAAAATATCCTGCACTGCAGCAAAAGCCTTTGGAGATAGAATCAAGTCTCAGGTTTGACAGTGTGGAAGATATTCTCCTTTTGGAACCCGAAGAGGCTTCCACAGAAGCCTTGCTCTTATTCCACCATGTTTTTGGGCAACAATCTTGATACTCTAAGCTTTCCACAACTTCCTCACCTTAGAGTTGTTTGTTGTTTTTTGGTGGTTTTTTTGTTGTTGTTGAGCAAGGCTAAATGTCTTTCTGTTAGAACTATTTTAGCTTCTGAGTCCCTGGGTAGCACTGGGAATTGTCCTCTTGACAAGGTACTTGCTTTGAATATGTGCTACTGATACGCAGCTCATGCTTGGAAATGTTCACAAACCCTGGTTAAGGCTCACTAGGCTGTTTTGCCACAATCAATAAAAATGACTCATCTTTTATTGCAATGGAGAGTTCACCAACCTGCTAAATCAAACTCTACTATTAAATCAGGCTATTGGGTGCTTGCTTAATTGTACTGCGCAATGCGTGTACACAAGATTATGTATGCTGGTCAGTGATTCAGGTGAATGAAAAACAGCAGATCATGGTTCAAAATCCACTGGTAACAATGAGGGTCTCCCTCAGATTCCATACTTGCTAAACACAAAACTGGTGATCCCAAAGTTTTTATTGCTATGTTAGCATGCCATTCCTTTCAAATTCACCAGCTCCTGTAAGATGCAGAGTTTAGGCGTCCCATTTTATTAACAGAGGTGCATGGCTTCCCATCAGACTGGAGCATAAAGCTGTGCAAACTGAGCTCATCAGGATTGACCTACCCTAAATTACAGAATTTATAACTAGTTACTTTGTTTCTCCATATCGTCTAAAAAATTCTTCACAGGGTTGCTGTTTACTTCTGTTTAATTGCTCATTTCTGAACACTATTCTTGCAGTCAGAAACAGAGCCACTCACTCCCAGTGCTCAAAAATAGCAGTAAAGTGAACTTAATAAACCAGGAATGTTAATGTAACAGGTTTCAGATTCATATCCTACTATGCTTTATAATGTAGCAGTGTTTTCTTTCAAATTGGCAAGCCTGGGCTGGTAGCTAACATAGCTTTGACCAAGGGCAAATTTTCCTTAGCTCTAACAGTTTCCAGATATTCAGTGCCTCTGAAAGGCATGTCCAACTCAGACATTCAAAATCAGGTTGCCTTAGAAGGTGTGTTCTAGCTCTCTTAGTGCTTTCATTTTCTCAATTGTAAAATGATGAGTTAAAATTAGTTCAACTTTGTTACTAACAAAAAAATACTAGCTGCACTCAGTCACCTCCAGTCTTTGGGAAAGTTTTGACCTGTAGACCTGTATCTTTGTAATAAGATAATCTTTAAGGTCCCTTCTGAACCAAACTATCATATGATTTTGTGATTTTATGCTCTGGATCTTATCTAGCACTTTTACAGTTTTATCTTACACCTGGAGGGAGAAAAGTTTTCTTAATCTGAGTAAGAAAAGTATTCTTCATCTGAACTAACTAACTAAAAGTCCTAATGAAGGGAAAATGTTTGTAGATTTAGTTTCAGTGGGATAGTGTAAGAAACCTGATAGTTAATCTGTAAATTTGTGTGAAACCTATACCTTCATTGACTGTACATTCAGTAGGCAAATATAAGAATACTTCTTTCCTTTTCTTTGTAAGAGCATGTGGAAAAAGCAGTTTTCCCAATCTCTTTGTTTTGCTATACAAGGTTATTTCTTCCTTATATTTATTGGCAAAGGACTTCCTGGGAGTGTTTCTTCATTTACTTCTGGCAAGATAAGTCTAGCTAAGCTTGCCTTGACAGGTTCAAGGCAGATAATAGCAACTTGCATAAGGACATGGATGCTGTTTCTCAATGTTCTGTCAACTGAAGTTCAAGGAAAGCTACTAAAACAAACAGATGCTGGAGGTTGTTCTTTGCCAGCTTCTGTTTCCACTTAAAAAAACAGAACAGACATCAGCAAGTACACAAAGGTCCAAACATGCAAAAGAAAGTGAAATAGAGTCCAGAAGGAAAAGTAAAGAATAAAATAGAATAAAAAAGTAGTACCTCCACAGACTTACTTGAATTCCTGAAAGTGATAGAAATTCAGCATTTAGGCTATTTTGTTAAGTATATTCTGAAGGTTAAAAAATCTGGTCTTCTTTCCTACGTGCCCACCAGGGCAGGATTCTGTGAGTCATGAACCTTGAGAATTTGGATAATTGCTCATCAATTACCCATCTTAAAGTATGCACTTGTATCAAGTTCACAAATAATTAATGGATAATAATCCCTCATTTGTTATGGAGAGGAGCAACCACATTTGTTTGAGGGTATGATGACAATATTCTGCAGCCTGTACAAAGTTCAAGAGGAAATGAAAGGCATTTTAGTCAACAAAACCACTAAGTTCTTATTTCTCTCATGCCCCTGATGTCTTTGCAGTTTAAATGCAAAGACCAAACTATACAAAGAAATAGAGAAGAAATTGCTACTTTAAAAATTCCCAGGTATCTCCTGTTCCACATATAGACATGTCAACACCTTCTCAGATCTGCCAGAGGAGAGAATTGTGTAATACTCCCCAACCCATGTCCATCAATTTACACCTGGTTATTTCAGATATCTTAAAGATCACTGTTATCTCACATTGCCTCACATGGGTTAATGAATGAATAATTTACACAAGATCACTCTCTTAGTAACTTAGTAGAGGATAACAATCTGTTCCATCAGCCTTGATGAAACAAAAAGAAGCTGCATAACTTTCTACATGTCTGCTAAAAAAAGGTAGCAGTATGTCTCTTCCTTTAAGAGATTAGGGCAATAGATTTATAAATTCACCCCAATTCAGCTGCTTAGTAAGTAAATAGTACTAAGGCTGTGACTGCTCTTTCAAACAAGAATTATGACAGATAGCCACTAACAATTATTTCATTAAATTGCAGCTAGCATCACGTAAGAATGAACAACAAGAGACTTCTACAATGGATTTTTTTGCTAAAATCCCAAGAAACAGGCACTGAATCTAAAGGCACTGAATCTAAAGACACTCAAAGAGTCATTTGAATGTCCATGCCCTTCCTACTCCAGCAGTGGAAGAGTTCCAAGTTAACTACTTTGTGAAAACCTTTTTTCTGAACATCTGCAGACATCTCCCTATAAGGGAGGCATCTCTTTAGTACCTTAAGCAAGTGGAACCTACTTTAAGCTTTACTTACAAAGATATCTCTAGTCTTTTTCCTGATACCAAAAGCCTGTGTTTCTGTTACAACTTTTCTTACTTTATCAAAACCAGGTTTTATTTGCACTAAGCAAGTATGCTTTTGGCTTAGTCGGCATTTCTGTTCTTAGGCTGCCTTAAAAAAAAAACAAAAAAACAAAAAAAAGCATATTGTGTGGAGTTAAAGCCTATTCCTTTACATTCAAAACCTTGATGTTTTTTCCGTGACTTTCCTCAGAAGTATTCAGCTAATTGTGAGGTCATCTTCTCATATGGAACTGCTTTTTCTCAAAGTGAACTATAGTGAGTCAATGAGTCAGCACACAACAAGCTTCCTGGGTGAAGTCAGTGGTCCCTACTTCCCCTCTATTCTGTAATGCAGTGGGATGTGTCAAACATTGCCAGATTGCTATACGTATTTACCAGAATTGTTAAATACTTCATCTTTGACCTTTCCTCTAGTTTCTCTTTCTTTTCTTTTTATACATTGTGGTGGTTTCACATTGATTGACATTTGGGGAAGAAGTAAGAAACCACCCAAGGAAGTAATTTCTCTGAGAGAAGCTGCTGGGAGCTTCTTCTGTGCCTAGAAAAGGCCAATAGCTGCCCAGTTCTGAGAGCTGACAACATTTTGCACCACTTAGAAATTAGATCCGCCTCTGTGAGAGCCACATTTTAAAAACACCAAACCCAAGAAATCTCTCTCTTTGCTTCCAGCCTCTGAAGGTATCCGAGCTCTGGTGAGGCCGGCCCCGCTCCCCCGCAGCCTGTGCGGCCTGGAGGAGGCCGGGCCGGGCCCCAGCGGCTCCCGGGCAGGGGATGGAGGCTGTGGGGTCCCGGCCCCAGGCTGGGCCAGGCCACAGCTGCTGACATCTTGCCAGCACTGAACACCTCCCTGGCCTGCACCGAGGCTCCAGGCTGAGCCCCAGCTCCCAGCAGCTGCCGGGTGGAGGGAGGCGCCCAGCGCCGCCTGAAATCCAACGCCGGGACTGCCGTGGCCACTGGGCCAGATTTAACCTTTTCACTACACAAATGAAACCTGCAGACCTCTATCCTCTCTCCAGGGAGAGAAAAGGACAGAGTGATGACATATAGAAAGACAACATGAAGTAGAGTCAAGCCTCAGATGGAAGGAGAATGAGGAGATGCCAAATGGCGCTGAAAATTCTTTTGGCAGGGCCATGGAGATGGATAGTGATACACTGAAATACTTCCTTTTAATTCATGAGAAAGTGTGGGGGGATGAAATATTCAAACTGCAGATGTGAGCAGAGGCATCCATTAATGAAGCCAAGCAGATTTTGGAGTAGATGTGATCCCATGAGAAGCTTGAACAGAAAGAGAGAAGTGAGAGCTGATGAAGACCTTTTGCCCCCAGGGAAAGAAGAAGAAGACCTCTGTTTCCAGAGACGATCAGAGAGACAGATGAAGAGAACCTTTGCCTTTGAACAACTTATCCTTAAAATAATACCCCATGAGTTCATGGTCCATGGGCACACCTCTAGGAGGGCTGTGAAAATGGGAGGAATTTCACAATTGCAGAACTTTTTTCCTGGGAGGCTGCTATTCATGGAAATGAAAAGCCGCAAGAAAACTATTTCTTGTGGAGAAGTCTCCATAGCATAAGAACAGTTCTCCCTACAAGAACTGATGAAAGTCTATTGTATAGTTGGTGCTGCTTTACAATCCCAGGTTTTGTCTCTATGTGGTCAATTGGGAAAGGAAAAGTTGGGCAGAGGAAGGAAAGGTGTTCTGGAAGTTTTATTCTGATGCTTCTTATTCTTGTAGTTCTGTTAATAAAGTTTCTTTATACATTTTAAGTTTTAAGCCTGTTTTGCCCTTCTCCTAATCCATATCTCACAGCAAGAAATGAGTAAGTGCAGTAGTGATTTTAGCCAGTGCTAAACCCACCACATTATTTGGTGCATTGGCCGGAAAATCCAAATTGGTGAATCTAAACCACTACATACATGCATAGGCTTTTGCATCAAAACCAACACCCTTGATTTTAAAAATAAGGAAAGACAACAGGTTCACAAGTTAGGGTATCTTCTCCCTTACTTTTTTTTTACTTGCTCATCCCTCTGATCTTCACACAAATATTAAGGACAGAACTAGTCGGGTAGCAGAAATACATTAATTTATTCCTCTAAATAATTTATGTCAGATACTTTTTGCTAAATCCCTTCATCATGGCCTATTTATAAAGCTCTCTTTCTCATAAAGCTGCAAAATTATGGACCTTCTGTCAGAAAACAGACATCATGGCTTCCTTTACAGACACATAATATTTCTTATAACATCTAAAAGTTAGTAAAGCTAAGAAAAAGAAAACAAAACAAAACAACCCACAGAAAACTAGCTCTGTGCTATTGCTTTATAAGAATTTAAAAATTTTGGAACCACTAACAGTGACACCTGAAAATGTAATTCCAAAGAAAAAATAATCACTTTCCAAAACCACATGATCTTCTCGAATGTATATTACTTATTATATACTATTTAAAGCACAAAGCATGGTGCTCCTCATGAAAATTATGCCAATAACACTAAATAATGATAATAATGATATGCAGAATAACTTCGTACCAATAATTAATAATGTATATAAGAACCTAATTAGGAGCAAAAGGGCTTTTTTTGTTATTAATGAACAAGCATTCCACTTCTGACAGTCCTAATTCTCAGACCTAAAAGATACATTAGAAACTTATTAACTTCACTGAACTTTGGATGAGAATGCAAGTGATCCATCTAACATCCCTTAATGAGCAGACAGGTTCCAATAGGCACTGAGTAAATTTTTCAGGGTGTGGAGGCCACTCTTCTATGTCAGTCCTTTTCCTGACAAAAAAAAAAGTTCCTATTTTCTTAGGTTACTGGCAGATAACAGTTATTTCAAATCTGAATCAAAACACAAAGCATCATGCTGTAAAATGGCTGGTATTTGTAAGCACAGCATCAGTATAAACCATGAGAGTACGTGCAACTTAATAGCTTTGATGCACTCTGTTCCCTCAGGTGGAACAGCCCCACAGTCTTTTATTTGCTTTTGTAGAATGACTTAACTTTCATGCACATTTTCTCATCCCTCTTTCAAAGACAACCCTTACAAACTTCCTCAAAACTGTTCAGGTTTTTAGCTTCTCAGCTAGAGAATCCATATTTGAATAAAAAAATGAGTGGTCATGACCTATGGACAGTAAGTCACTAAGTATACAATTCTTAAGCCTACTAATCTTCCTCCTTCTTAGCAGCTACAGCTTTATTAGCTTTTCAGCATTTTTCTGTTGATAATCTTAACCCAGTACTGATCTTCCAAGCTTTTCTCACAAAGCTTCAAAGTAATTCAATATGAATAATTTCCTTTTCTTGCTTCTTGATGTAGAATCGTAGAATCATTAAGGCTGGAAAAGACCTCCAAGATCATTGAGTTCAACCTTTGACCAAACACCACCATGACAACTAAGCCATAGCCCTAAGTGCCATTCCAGTAATTTTTTGAATAATTCCAGGGATGGTGACTCCACCACCTCTCTGGGCAGCTCATTCCGAAAGCTTGATAACTCTTTCAGGTAGAAATTCTTTCTTATGTCTAACTTGAACCTCCACTGGTGCAGCTTAAGGCCATTTCCCCTTGTCCTGTCACGAGCTGCCTGGGGGAAGGGGCCAATTCCTGACTTGCTACAACCTCCTTTCAGATAATCACAGATGGTGATAAAGTCTCCCCTGAGCCTCTTTTTCTCCAAGTTTAACAACCCCAGCTTCCTCAGCTGCCTCCCATAAAATCTGTGCTCCAGACCCTTTACAAGCCTCATTGCCTTTCTCTGGACATGCTCCAGCACCTCAATGTCTGTCCCATAGTGAGTGACAGGCCCAAAACTGGACACAGGATTTGAGGCATAGCCTCACCAGTGCTGAGTGCAGGAGAACAACCCCTGTCCTGGCCCTGCTGGACACACTATTGCTGGTAGAGGCCAGCATGCCATTGGACTTCTGGGCCACCTGGGCACTGCTGGCTCATGTTCAGCTGCTGTCACCAGGCAGCTTTTCCACCAGGAAGCTTTCCAGGCATATTGCCCCCAGCCTGTAGTGTTACATGGGGTTGTTGTTGTGCCACAAGTGAAAGACATGGCACCTGGCCTTGTCTGACCTTGTTAAGTTGGTCTCTTAATTCTGCTTACTGTTGTAGCTTCACTTGAATTTCCACCACTAGACATTGTTTAATATATCTGTAAGTACTATTGCTAGCTAAATTGTTTAGGTAGTAGATCTATCACAATCCAAGGCTGTGAGTAAGTAAGCGTTTTAGTTTTATACATATATTTACTAAATTTGTAGTTGTTGTGAGCAATGCATTCATCTTTTTGATAAAAATATTTTTGGTATCTTCTCATGGACAAACACTTAGCTAACATATTGAATAAATTCCACATTATTCATGAAAGCATTGTTTTATGCCAAATATTTAAAAAACAAAAACAGATTTTGGCATTAGATAGCATTCCGTGTCTACTTTAAAAAAATAGGAAGCTAATACTAGCCATGAATTTTGTCTCACTAAGTTACTGGTCATCTTTTCTGTATTTAAATGGAATTTATAGTTTTTCAAACCCTTGGGATTCTTTGCCAATCATAAGAGCAGGAATAAAGAAGAAATCTATACTCTGAGGAATATACTCAGTTTAAAAGCTTTAATAACTCTAGTTTTAAAGCAGACTATATTTTTGGTAACTTTCATCACCATAACATCAAGTAATTTAGAATTTAACTTTTAACTCTATTACTGGATGCAAACAAATATTCTGAAGACCAGAAAAACAAGTATTTACAAAATCCTTGTGAACACCAAGCACTTCCAATTCCTTAGTATATTTGCTAATGCAAATGGCTGGACAAAAATTTTCTAACTCAGTTTTGAGTATTAGAAAGCATGCTGGTCACTTGGGGGATTCTTCCTCTGTTTGAGTGCCCTGAGCATCAAGTGAACAGAGTTTTTATCATACACATTGATTATATATTCATTAACTGTCCCCACTTACTTTATTTGACATAATCACACCCCTTATCAAAGTCCTTATCTGATTCTTGGGGTCTGTCTTCAATGTCCAGTGTCCTTTCTATGTGGCTCGTCCTTGACCTCTGCTTCTGAGTGACTGCAGTATCATTGTTTTGCAGAACTTCTACTTTGCCAGCCTTGCAGAGCTGAGCTGGCATCCTGGTTGCATTTGGTATGACTTCTGTTTGCCTAAGTTGCATCCTTTATTTATTTGTCCAAAGTTGTGCTTTACTGTCCTTGATAAGAGCAAATGTTGTTCTGTTCTACTAACCTCACCAAGTGAGTAAAATGCTGCTCTGTTCTACTGTCCTTACCTTGTTGACCAGCAAATTTCACAGACTTCTCTCAATCTTCAGTCATGTAACTTGTGACAGAACAACTGCAAGCTGCCTCATAATGGTCTGCACCATGTCCTGGAGGGGAATCTCCGGTCTGGAGCCTGGAGCACCTCTTCCCCCTCCTTCTCCAGTGACCTTGGTATCTGAGGAATTGTTCCTCTCACATAATCTCTCCCTGCTCTTCTCTAGCTGCAGTTATATCTGCTCAATACCTTTATTTCCTTCTTTAATACATTATTACAGAGGCATTACCATCATTGCTGATGGGATTGGCCATGGCCAGTGGTGGGTTCCTCTCAGGGCCATCTGCCATTAGCTCTGTCGGACATCGAAGAAGCTTCTAGGAGCTTATCAGAGAAGTCACCCCTGCAGACCTCCTGCTACCAAAACATTGCCAGGCAAACCCAGTACTGATACACAGGATAAAACCTGTCACCAACACAAGCCTGATTAAAGTTTCATATGACAGTAGGAGATCTGGAGATCTGTGCAATTCCACATACATCGACATATAAACTAGCTGTACCAGAGTGAAACAATCATTCTAGAAGAAATTACTCAGAAATAAGCATACCATGTTACATAAGACACATAAGAAACCCATAACCATAGTAACATGACAAAAGTGCTGCCCAGTTCAGCACAAAAATGATCATTGAAGTGAAAACTTCATTCCTGTTACATTTATACAGGTCTGCTGAGTAGTAAGATTAACACACCATATTAATACTGAAAAAAAATATATCCTTCTCGGGGTAACTACTCATTTTCATCTAAGAAACACTGTTATTCTTATTAAATACTAAAGGATAGCCAGCCCTAGTCACATGGCTACTGTGAAAATCTGTTCTTAGAGGTCAAGTAACATCAACCTAAACCACATAAAATTCCTCCTGAGTTTACAAGACTTCTCAAACACACTAGATTTTACTGAGACAAGAGGCATGAAGAGATTCTTTTACAGATTACAAGAGCCTTCAATGAGATAATTAACCAGGACAGTTTCACCCTGGAGAAAATATTCTCTGAACCCGTCTTGAAAACAGTGACAATCATTAAAGCTTGCAATTATCTTCTTAGTGAAAACAGTATTAGTATTGCCCTACTACAGCAAGCGATGGGTTACGATTTCTCTCCTTTAAATACCACAGAAATACAACTTTATTTCCTAAAAAAAATGTGTTTTCTCCTCCATAAAACCAGTTATAAGATTTGCTTCTGCCTTGCAAGTATTATCTAGCCAATTCAACAGTATTTTATGGCTTGCAGTTTACAGATTATTAAAAATGAAAACCATTAATTGAACACTTTAAAAGAATACTGGTTTCTGTGTTTTATACCAGTTTTGGAAAGAAATGTGTCACAGTAGAAATTAAAGTTTAGACAATTAACCAAAATTTTAAAACCTTGTGAATACTGCACACATCATTAAAAAAAATTACAAAAGTCCATGCAACACCAGCAGGGCACAACACATTCAAATTATGTTTAAGTATCAGAACTTCCCAGATGACAAATTTTAGCTGGCTTTAATAATTTTAAAAATTTACATCAGAAAGACAGGTAAGTAGGTATTTAGGGTCCATGTGATAAATAGGCTTATTTCACCAGATATTTTAGTGCAGCCATTCAGACATATAAGGAATATATAATACACAGCCCAGGAAAAGTGCTTAAACGTTCGTTTAACTTCAAAGCTTGACAACATCCATAGTTAGGGAAGCCTCCATTATGATGACTTTATTGCTGAACTTTTGAAAATTTTCAGCTTTTTAAGTAACATCAATTCCAGTGTCTGAAATTTCCTGAAAAGAGATTATATAATACTGCTACACACTGTCAGGGAAAATTGAAAATGCAATAAAACCAAATAGAGGTAGGGACAACTTGATGGAAAGAAATTAAATAAGTTTCCCATATAAGAGATTTTTAGCTCCACCTAATGGTCAGAAAGAAAAAGGTTTTTCTGTGTGCTTCCTATTTGCTACACAATCACTGTTTGAAGACAAGTGAATAGGGTGCATCAAAGTAATAAACATAATTATATCAAAATATCACTAAAAATAGGACTTAGCAATAACTAAGAAACAACAGCAATTTTACCTCGTGCAGTCAACAGCTGATGGATTTTTGCTATCCTTGGAACTAGGTCAATGGCATCATTGTAGTTTCCAAAGAGCAAAGAATGGGCTGAGTGTTGCTGCATTTGTACATTAAATAATGGGAAAGGTCCTTTGTGTGTAAAGACTGACAGCACATGAGTGAGCTACCTGAACTTACACTGGTGAAGATCTGGTCCTTACTTTATGCTTTGTTTGCTGAAGCTTTGTTCCATACTGTACCAATTACTTGTGTAACATGCTTTCTCCAGATAAAGACAAAGTCCTTCACACATGCCACTCTAAAGATCTATGCACGAATTCATTAGGTACTTGCAGGTACCTAATGCAAGTAGTACCTTGCATTAGTGTAATGTGTTTTTTTTTTCACTAGGTATGAACCTGCAGCACAGATCATCAGGACAATTCAGTGACATGCTGCAGATCTGGTGTTTGTTTTTTATTTATTTATTTTTAAATGTAGATATGCAAAAAATCCAGCAGATATAATTAAAAACACCTTTCTTCCACATATTGATAAAAAAAATGTGAAGGTACCTTAGGCTGGATAAGGATTCTTATGCCAAGTAATCCACTATGAATAGTCCTATGAACACTGAAATATGTAATAAACTACAAGAAGTTCTCCCAAAGCATGATAAATTACTAAGGGAGGTTTGAAATAAAGATGATTTGTTTTTTTCCAAAAAATAATTATGTTCTCAGACTTATAATATCCAAATTATCCATACCTTTACTAAGATATACAGATTACCTTCAATATTGTACCTTTTAGTCCTACAGTATGTGCTGCTGGTTCTAGATACAAAGTCACCAAGTATGGGCAGATTTGATCTTAATTAAAAATATTCTGTGAAAGACTGGAAAACAGCTGAAATGGAAATTCCTTGGGAATTTATGTAAAAACAGGAAAAAAAACCCAAACAACAACAACTATAAAAAACCTCACCACAACCACAAAGATGAGAGGAAAACAAGCGTTAAATAGACAAAGGAATGAGAAAACGCTAAAAAGTCGATTAACATGTCCTAACAGAATTACATTTAATAGGCCACTAAAAATTCTTAGTTTCCTCAGAATTGAGAAGAAATCTTGCTGTACCCAAATCAGCTACTCCAACTAAATTTTATTAGATTTTAAAATAAAATATATTTTATTTTATTTATTATTTTTAATTTTTATCATTTTTAAAAATTTATTATAACATTTCTTTAAAAATTGGCTATTCTGCAAAATATCATGTTTAGAAAAACCCAGTAAACTCATAGTAGAAATACAGGAAAGTATGGAATACACAATACTGATTTCGCATTAAGACACTTTTGATCCAGTGATCCAAATCCTAATCACCTTTTTTTTATTATTAACAGGGTAAGAAAGCCTTCTATTTCTACAGTTTTGCCAATAGGAAAGCTTATTATTTTGGAAATGTATGTATTTTAGTGTATGAATAAGCAATTTTAGACTTTATGCCACAGTACAGAGATATTCTGAAAGTGATTGATATCAATATTAGTATACACACATTAAACTGTTTGTATATGCTTGTAATGCAAAACACCAGAGGAACAGCTTCTGCTGCTATGCAACTGTATCCGGTTATGAGATTTTAAAGCTCTATATCAAGTATTAATCACTCTATTATTTTAAATATAGTCAGAATAACAAAAATCGTAGCATAACAAGCCATGCTCTCAGTTATATCAAGCTGTACTTGGGCAACACGTTAGCAAGGCTGACTAATTTACCAGGAAACTGTTTTGGAATAGTTTCAGAAAAACATAGAAGTGTTTTTCACTCAGTGATAACTATACATTCATTCTTACTTGTTCTGTTTGTAAAATAACCTTTGCTTTCAGACAATTTGAGGAAAATCTTGTTTGTATGTGTCTCAATTGTCTCCAATTGAAAAAAAGTTCTCACAGGGTTTTGCAATATTCCATAGTTATAAACCTATGGAACAGTTAAATGAAGTCTGAAAACATTTTTGTAGCAGATAAATATTTTTCTGTTTGAGTACTAGGTTTTTAAGTTATTCAATAGTAATATAAACTTATAATAATAATTAACACTTTTGGTGTGTCTTTATCCTGATCTCACACAATACTACAGAAAATATTTTTTATACAATATTATTAGCATAATAATATTAGCATAGAGAGATTAAGGAATTCATAAAAGGTAGTTTAAAATCCTGGGAGAAGAAGCAGAAATACAGGGGCTATGTGTATTACTTGTGCCTTTGTGATATGCTCTGGCTACTAGATTTTCCTATTTCCTGAAAAAATATAAATTAACAGCATGCATCTGGAATGTATCTGCACATTTTGCCATCAAATAGGAAAATCACAAACTTAGGAAAGAAGTAGAGAACTGTAACAGAGATTCAGGAAAAAAAAGTTACAGTAAGCAGTTACTCTTCTGAAAAGAGAGAAGAGAAATATATGGAACAAAGAAAACACAAACTTCTAAGGTCATGACTGAAACCACCACCCATGGTATGCTGCAGAGAGCTCTATTTATTTACTTCGGAAAGATTAAAGGCTGAGTCACTCCTGAGCCAATGGGTAGGATAGCAATATCCTACCTCATTTCTCACTCATCTGATGCCAGAAATATGTTACAAGGTCATTCTCTCCAGCTTTCTCAAGCAGGAGATAGAAAGAATAGAGAGACCTCTGGGGATGCTGAAAACTTTTGTGTTCAAATGGCAATGCCATTAGGTCAGGAATCAAAAGGGCTAGGCAGCATTCACGTAGCAAACTCTTTACCTGTGGAGTCCTGAAAAAGAATCCCTTCTGTACTCTGGGACTCTCTAACAGGATCAAATATTCTATTTTTGTATACAAAGCAGCCTCTATTGTCCCATCTCACTTCCCATCCTTTTCCCTGTAAAGCACCTAATAAATGAAAAAGGAACTGTGAAAGGAAAAAAACAAGACCAAACATACACACCCATTTGCTGTATTTACATATGCCCTGGAACATGGGACCAAACTCCATTAGTCATACTGAGTGACTATTTTATCCCTTGAGATAGGGCCTCAGATAAGTGCTTCCAGGATTAAAATCTTAAGAGTGGACTTTACTAAATCCACTTAGGTTTTAAGTTCACTTACACCAAATAAATAGGTTTTTTTATAGAAACCCAAACTGTCTGGATAAGGCAACTCTACCTGCTGTCCCACACCTCAAACAGTACTTATCTGCTTCCACTGTGACTAGAACTACAATGAGTCTCCAATCCTCAAAGGTATTTTCTGAAGAGCTCTTTAAGCAGACAGAGTGGCTTGGGAAAGGGGTGCTCTTGTTGATGTCTTTGTTTTGCTAGGAAACGCATCTGTGGAGCCACAGTAAAGCTAAATCTGTACTTTTAGGCCTCCTCCATTGGCTTGAAGTTTTTGTGGAATCACAAAACCTGAGTTAACAGGTCTCAGATTGCATGAAGGCATCTGTCTCTGGAGACATAGAAAACCTGGTCTTCATTAGTATATGGACAAGGATTCTTGTATAATATCCTTTCTTAATACAGTAAGTATTCCTCCTCATAGTATCCTCATGGAGTGGGATGGCTGAGGACACACAGCTGTCATTGAGATTAAAGAACAGGAGTTAACAAGGAAGAAATTGCTAGAGGAGGGGTAAAGTCAGAGCATGAAGTATTGAGAAAGCTACAGTCAAGAAAGAGACCTGTGGTTAACTCTCAGGAAGAAACACCCCCACATGCTCTCAGGGAGGACAACTGATGCCATGTAGCTCCCAGACACCTGGGTTCTCAGCCAAAGACCCTCACAAAATAGACCCCAGCCACATCCCTATTCCCTTCCCAGAAAGCATTTTATATTCCCCCAGTGTAAGAATTGTTACACTATTCTCTAATTCTTAAATGAAAGCAGAAATAGAATGATTATGTTTACTTCCCTCCAATTCCTTTTGTCTTGTGTCCTGTTTCTTTTGTGTTCAGCTTTCTAGGATCATGCCCATTTCCAGCAGAATCTCTGAGATTCAAGAAGGAACAAGGAACATGGTATTAATATGGACAAGGTGTAACTTTTATCTTTCTGTTAAGTGTGGATAAAATAACAAATTAATTTGGTTCAGTGATATGCATTTCCAGTCAGTGCTCAGAGGACCAATTAAAGACCAATTGGATAGGATCTATTTTTTTTTAAAAAATGAGCTAAATATTTGATTTAATCATAGATAATAAAGCCAAAAAAATTCTTAGCTAATATTGCCTTCCTTAATATTAAAGTTATTAGCTCATATTGCCTTACCCATAAATAAACAATGCTGTTCCAAAAAAGTATCTAGAAATTAAATATCTACTTTTTTTCAGTGGGTTCCATCACTTATTATTACACAGTAAGAAACGACATTTTATTTCACATCTGAGTTTCATAGAATCATAGGACTGGGTTGGAAGGGACCTTAAAGATCATCTATTTCCAAACACACTGCTGTGGGCAGCAACACCCTCCGCTAAAACAGGTTGGTCAGACCTCCATCCAGCCTGGCCATAAACACTCCTAGAGATGTGGTATCCACAATTTCGCTGGGAAGCCTGTGTCAGTGCCTCATCACCCTCAGAGTAAAGAATTTCTTCCTAATATCTAATCTAAATCTGCTCTCTGTTTGAAGCTGTTCCTCCTTGTCCTGTCACTACAGGCTCTTGTAAATAGTCTCTCTCCATCTTTCTCGTAAGTTCCTTTCAGGAACTGGAAGGCCATAATTAGGTCAGTCTAAAGCTTTCTCTTCTCCAGGCTGAACAATCCAAATTCTCTCAGCCTGGTCACTTAGGAGAGGTGCTCAATACCTCCTTTGGACTCTCTCCAATAGGTCCATGTCCTCCCTGTGCTGAGACCCCAGAGCTGATGAAGCACTGCAGGTGGGGTCTCAGCAGAGCAGAGCAGAGGGGCAGAATCCCCTCCTGCCCTGCTGCCCACGTGGGCCCTGCTGCCCACGCTGCTCTGGATGCAGCCCAGGACATGTTTGACTTTCTGGGCTGTGAGTGCTCATGGCTGGGTCATGTCCAGCCTCTCAGCCACCTGCTCTCCATCTGTTCATTTTCAAGATTGTATTTATACCAGGGATTTCCCCAATGCAGATGCAATTTGTACGGCATTATATTCCAGACATTATTTTTTGTTTATTCTCTCTAAATTAAATGGTTCTCTTTAGTTTCTGTTGATATCAATTTATTTCAATCAAGTCAACCCAGATCTTTTGATAAGCTGAGCAAGTTTTTGCTCAAGAAAAAGAGTTTTCTCATTTCCAAGAAGTGAGTTTTCTTGGAAAAATAAATAAAAAATTAGTTTATGTTACTAAAACCAGCCATTAAGACTTAAGTAAGAACCTACAGTTAAGAGGTAAGGTTAGGTAAGTGAGGGACAAACTGAGTCAGCATAATCTGACCTGAACGTTAAAACAGAATTTATGTTCAGAGACATTCCTATTAGGATAGGATCTATTATCTCAGCAATTACAGGTGGATCAAAAATCACATAAATCACAAATCTGACTGTACTTAAGAAAATTACTGTCTTTTGTACTCACATGGGCTAATTGGTCAGGTTCAACGTGCAACAGCACACAGAATTTTCTGTGAGTACAGAGAAGCAACTGCTGTATGACTGCTAACCCAGGAACCTGCTAAAAAAGATCCAGGGCCAAATCTAACAGCAAAATCAGACAGAAGTGAGTCCTAACAAAAAACAGACATTGCAATAATCTTGTGCTTCTGAAACTGCTATTTTCTACAGGAAGTCAAAACCAAGAGGTATCATGCTCAATAAAGCTTTTTAGCAGGAATAACTTCTTTTTTCCAACTACTGAGGACTTAGGTAAGAAATAATACTTGAGGGAATCATAAGCATTTTGAAAACAATTCTAAGACCCATTGCCTTCTAAGCTGGACTCTAACCCAAAGCTTTTACAAGGAGAGGGAATGTGATATTTTTCAGAAAAATATACTGAGAAAGCCTTTGGAAGATAAATATCTCAAAAAAGTCCTGCCACATTTTATGCAGAAAAGATCAAGATAACCAGACTTTTAAAAATTAATAATTTCAAAGTATTCTTGATTTTTGGCCAGTATTTTAAGCAGCATATATTATTGGTTTTAAAATAATCAATATAAAGAAAGGGATCCTGATCCTCCCCTGCTGGTATTCATTAAGACCTTTCCAGCAAGGATTGCCTAGCTTGGGTTTTGATCTCATAACATAGTGACAACTAGCAAAAATTTATAATACTGGATTGAAATCCTGACACTTTCAGGCAATGTGGTGGTTTTCCAACAGACAGGTTTACTGAAATACAGTTGCCAATTACAGGATTACATGTTTTAAGCTGAAGCTATATATGGCAATGATTTTATGTTTTTCCCATCTCTGTATGTCACTGATTAAATTACTAAAGCCAGAGACTGTGAATCTTCAGCTCCCACCCATACCATACAGTCTGAGCAAATAAATTGTGAAACCATAACCAGCTGCACAATAAGAAGAAAAACTTGGATTCAGAGTTTTCTGTCTTACATGGAACTGCAGAACACAGCTATAACTGTTCAAAAGTAAACAGTGATCAGATCTTCCACGTATTACAGTGATAGCATTACCTCACACAATTTTTAACAGATTGCAATCAGCAGAACTCCCTGGGGCAGCAGGCAACCATCACTTTATTCATTTTCACTACCCCCTTTATAGACCCAGCTCCTACTCCCATCTGTCAATTCCAAAAGCCAGAGAAGATGAAGTGTTCACTGATGTAATTTCCATAATTAATATGGCTGGAGGCAACTAGAGGATTAAGGGATGAAATCTTCTAGCAGTTATGAAGAAATGTTCAATTTTTCTGTCAGAAATCTGAAAAGGGAAGGTATTTTTGTTGCCAAGGACTCAAAATAAACTATTTGCTCCAATGAGTTTAAAGGATCAGCTGCCTAACATATGCATGATTTAGAGGATTACTTTTGAGAAAAAAACATTGATGCTTAGATTATCCACTTTGGTTAAAACACAAAAAAGGCAGAATGGATCCAGAAACTCATGGTATTCCAGGGAGAAAAACCCAACCCAACTACTTCTTTAGATGCAAGGATCAGAGCTTATCTCTCTGGGTGAAATAGATTCAAAAAATCATAAATTATCTGCCTTTCTTTCAGCCTCATTCTTTCCTTTGGACAGGTGGAATTTAAGGATGGCACAAGCAATACCATATCTAAGTGCTACCAAAAGGATGGTCATCTCATTTTTTATGGCAGATCTACTGCTCTAATTGACTGAGTACTCTGAGTGACTTTTTAGGGTATTTTATTCAATCAAGAATTCAGAAAAAAAAATGAACACATGAAAACACCCCTTGAGCTTCCTAGTAATTTTATTGAATAAAACTAGAGTACTGGAACATCTGATGTATGTTAGAGTTGCTGAGAGGCGGTAGAAATCTGCAGCCAGAAAGGAAGACACCTTAGGGTAGAACCAAATAGAGTACTATAGATATACTATATATTTAGGGTATATATATATATGGTGTATATAGATACACTATATATTTAGGGTAGAACCAAATAGAGTACTATAGATATTATATATATATATATATATACTATATTATATAGAATATAGTATATATATATATATAATATAGTGTGTGTGTATATATATATATATAATAGTATATATACTATAATATAGTTCCTCTTGGAAGGGACCTACAACAATCATTTAGTCCAACTGCCTGACTGCTCCCAGGCTGACTAAAAGCCAAAGTCCTTTATTGATGGCACCATCCAAAACCCTCTTAAACATTGACAGGCTTAGGGCATTGACCACTTCTTTAAGGAGTCAGTTCCAGTGTTTGATCACCCTCTCTGAAAAGAAATGCTTCCCAGTGTTCAGTCTAAACCTTCCCTAGTGCTGCTTTGAGTCATTCCCATACATCCTGTTGCTGCATCCCACGGAGAAGAAATCAGCACCTCCCTCTCTACATGCCCTCCTCAGGAAGCTGTTCAGGGCAATAAGGTCACCCCTCAGCCTCCTTTCCTCCAGACAGACAAACCCAGAGTCTTCAGCTGCTCCGCACAGCATGTTCCTTCAAGCCCTTGCACCAGCTTTTTTTTCCTGTCCTCTGGACACATTCGGGGACCTTCCCACCCTTCTCAGGCTGTGGGGCCCAGCACTGCACACAGGACTCAGGGTGAGGCTGCAGCAGGGCTGAATCCAGCAGGATGATCCCAGTCACAGCTGGTGATGCTGTGTCTGATGCAGCCCGGGATGGGCTTTGCCCTCCTGGCTGCCCGGGCACACACTGCTCATTCACCCTGAGCTGCTGCAGACCAGCACCCCCAGATCCCTTTCTGCAGGGCTGCTCTACACACACTCCTCCCCCAGTCTGTACGTGTGTCCAGTGTTCCTCCACCCCGGGTGCTGAATCTGATATTGGTCTTGTTAGACAGCATGACACTGATTATTTTCCAACACTCTGATATATCCAGATTGCTCTGCATCCAAAGAGTTCTCCAAAAGAGTCAACAGCAACCCCCCAATTTAGTATCATCAGGAAACACACTAAATGTACTTTCAACTCCTGCCTCCTGAGCACAGAAAAAAATGTCAGACAGGACTAGCCCTGAGGAGCACCACCAGTGAGCTGGTGCCTGCCAGATGCAGCCACATTGCTACACTTTGAGCTTGGCCCTTCAGTCAGTTCTTCAGCCACTGCAGCTTACTCTGCAGCCACTGTGGACTTACTCCTCTCACAGCTGAACAACTTGCCCAGAAGGATGCTGCAAATACAAAAAAATCCTCATTAAAATACAGAAAAACTGTGTCTACCATCTTCTTTTCACCCAAGGTAAACTCCTCTGACCTTGTCTATACCACTGCACTTTTATATCTTTCAGAAAATGTGACAAGCACTATTTGGTTGATGAGAGTCATCTTTGAAGTGCATAGCCTCATCGGGGTAGGTAGCTGAAATGATCATAGCCATACGAGGTTAAGCTGAGGTCACTTGGTCTGCTCCGCCTGGAGGAGACTGAGGACAGACCTCACCAGAGTCTACAGGCTCCTCATGAGAAGAAGTGGAGGGGCAAGCACTGATCTCCTCTCTGCTGAACCCGAGTGACAGGACCCGAGGGAATAACAGGATATTGCATCAAAGGATGTTAGGTTGGACATTAAGAAAAGGTTCATCACCCCGAGAGTGGTTGGGCACCGGAACAGGTTCCCGAAGTCTGCACCGAGCCCGACAGAACTCAATAAGCGTTTGGACAATGCCCTCTGTTTGATTCTTGGGGCTGTCCTGTATGGGACTAAGAACTGAACTTCGATGATCCTCGTGGGTTTCTTCCAACTCAGAATATTCTGTGATTCGCCAAGTTTCCTTTCTTACTACTTTTTTCCTGGTCCAGCCCAACACCTCACGGAAGCCGCAGCGGGGGCAAGGCCAGCCCGGCAGGCCGGCCCGGCTGCCGGAGGAGGCAGGGGCCGGCTCCTCGGAGAGCCCGCCGCAGGTGCCCGAGCCCCGGCCTGCGGCCGCTCCCGCCGGCGCCCCCTGGCCGCCGCCGCGCCGCTTCGGGCCCCGCCGCCGCCGCCACCGCCTCCTTTCGGGGCGGGCCCTGGACCCGCCTGTAGGCGTTGGAGGGGGAGAAAGTAACATGGTGGCCGCTTCCTCACCAAACTGGAGCGGTGACGGGTGCGGCGGCTCCTGAGGCGGCGGCGGGCGCGGGGCGAAGCGGCGGGGCGGGGGCGGCGCGCTGCAGGGGCAAGGGCCGGCGGCAGGTGAGCGGCCGCGGCAGGGAGGGCGGCAGGGAGGGGAGCAGAGCAGGGCAGAGCAGAGCAGAGCAGAGCAGAGCAGAGCAGAGGAGGCGGCCTGACAGACGGGAGCGGGGGGAGGCGGGCGAGCTGCCGGGTCCGGCGCCCGCTCCCGCCTCGGGGCGCGGCGCTTGGCGGGGGAGCCCCTCTCCGATCCCCGACTACACGGCCCCTTCCTTCCCCTCTAACGCGTCCGGAGCGAACTCCCCTCCTCGCCGGATAGGCAGGGAGGCTCGGGGTGTTCCCCGGTGCCTGCTGGGTCCCTGGGAAGGGCTCCTGCCCTGACCTGCCCCGGCAGAGCTTCTGCGCCGGGTCTCGTCTTTAACCCGCTCTGCGCGGCCGGTGGGGGCGGAGGAGCTTTCTGCACTTTTTCACTAAAATTATTACCATGATAATTGTTACTTTCCCTGCTCCCGTCGGGCGTGGCCGCCCCACGGCAGCGCGGGGCTCTCCGGCGGCGCAGGTGGCAGTCGCTGCAGGTGAGTCCCGGGGCAGCTCCCTACTATATTTCTCCATTTTCCTCTCCCTTTCCATGCCCCGGCCCCTCCCCTAAGCTCCGGCGTCGGCGGGTTTAACCCTTGCGCGGGTCTGTACCGAACTGGAGATCGTCACCGGCTGTTGGAAGTGTGTTAGGGTAACGGGGGTCGTCCTGAGCAAGTCATGCTGGTATTTTGGAAGCTGGTCGTATCAGTGAGAAACTTAAAAGTACTGAAGATGTGAGAACAAGGAAAAGCTAATTGTATAACTTCTATTCAGTCTGTACTGTCATCTGAGGATATCTCGTGTGTCTTTGCTGCACAGCCTATGGAACGGAAAGATCTGGTGATATGCTAGGGCTTTTGTGTGTCAAGTAGTGAAAAAATATTTACGGAAACTTTAAATATGATGTAAACTGATTCACTGTGCTGTTAATGCCAGTCCTTGAAACTGTTGGAGCACAACTCAGTTGTTGATTCTGCAGTCTCAGAAGGAATGCAAAAACTGAACATTATATTAATTCTAAACTTAATGTCAGTTCTGTACCAATCTTTTTAATGCTGTTAAGTCCTCTTGTTAAGATGAAAGACTTTGCAGGCATAGACTATTCTGCTGCTGTCAAACAATGCCTGTGCCTAATCTTTTACATCTGCATGAGGGTAGGAAAACAACAAGCAGGACATTTCATTTGCCTTTTATTATTTTTTTTTTTTTCTGTAAGTTGTGTTAGTGTGACTTCTCTAATATTTTCTTGGCTTACTATGAAGTTTTTAAAGTTCGTACTAGTTTAAAGTTTAGGTAAATTTGAGCATGCACATAGACATGTTAATAAAAAGAGAGTTATTTGCTGTTAGTTTTGTTGACTGTTTCTTTGTGTGGACCAAACACAAAGTTAGTGAAAGTTTTTGCATCACTCTTTTTTGAGGTGGCATGTTAGGAGTTAAGTCAGTAAATATTTTGTTCTTGTGGAAAAAAATAATGGTGGAATGCAAATTACTTCATATCTGTTTGGAAAATGTAAGAATTTTTCTTTGTATCTTTTTTTTGAAAAGCAGTCATGACCAGACTTAAGTGATTAACCAGACTGCTAACCAGCCATAGTAGCATATCTATTTCAAGTCCTTTGTACAAAGGACACCAACTAAAAAACTGTAACTGCTAGACAGTTTCTGAAAGTTTGCATTATAAATGTGACTGTAAGTGGTTTTTAGGATTTTTTTTTTTGTTGTTGGAATTGGCTGACAGACTGCTTTTTACCATTCCAGTGGATATGAAATGCTAATAGTGCATGTCCGTCTTGGGCAGTGCAAGGAAGTTTAGTAGAAACCAGAAATGTAAATATTAGCTTGCCTACATGAGTTCTGACTTTTGTGTTAAAATAGTTACTAGCACAACGTGACACCAATTACTGCTAAAATCTCAATGTTTGAATTTTTTTTCAAAAAAAAAAATCTTACATGTCAAGATGGGCATTCTCATAAATACTTATGGGTAAGTATAATGTTACATTTGGCTGTTTATTTTCCAGTTAAGATTGGTCCCTCCATAGCCCAAAGTAAAGTAATGACGTCTTTTTGGACCACATCTTGCGTATTTATTTTCTTACTTGGAGATTGTGTGTGTGATTTCTTCCTGATCAACCTTTATATGGTTTTCATTAAAAACGAAAAACCAGCTTGAGCAAAATTGGAATATTAAATGTTGGTATGTTTATCATTCTGACTCAACATATATTAAATTCTCATTTGGAGTGACAGTGCTACATATAGTACTGTAGCACTGTATAGTATAGTAGAGTTCTAGAAGTGGTATCTTTTTAAGCTTAGTTCTTCTTTAGGTCTGTGTTTGACCAGTGGAGAGTTGATTTTGGAATTCCACCTGGATATGCTTTAAGGAAAAATAAGTGTTCATCTTGATGCACCATCTGGATTTGCTTAAAAATGTGGTAGGAGAAAAGTCTCAGTAGAATTTGGTAGGAAAGATATTTTGACAAGGTTCTAAGAAGAAGGTAAGATAGTATTTTGACTGTTACGTCTTACTGCTAAGCTTTCAGATAAATTTCAGTGGCACCTGTAGGTGTAGGTATAGAGCACTGTGCTAGCATGTTTGGTGGCCTTCTTACTGGTTTCATGGTCTTCTCACTGAACGACAAAAAGTACCTGTAACTTCTAAATCAGGTCTTTTTTTTAAGAATAGCTTGCACTGTCGAGGGTTATCTTTTTCATCCTGTTCTTGCCAGTCATCCCTAGGCAAGGATTGCCCACCTGCAGCATGCTGCTGTCTTGGATAATATTCACTACTGGAGATCTTGGCATAGCTGACCTGTAAAATAGTTCTTGGGGGTCATAGTCATAGTTACTAAGTTGTTTCCCTTGTGACTTGCCAGATAGTAGTCCATACTGCTTTTTGAGATCTGTAAAATGGAAATCAGTTTGCACTTAGATCATGAGGTCTGTTTTCCTCCTGTAGTGCTTCAAGCAGTAAACTGAATGTTTTAGTTTTTTTTTAATCTGGTTTGGAATTTATGGTTTGCTACAAAAATAATCCCTCTGTTAAAGGTGTTGCCCATGGTTGTACAGAAACGTGACACTGCTTCTTTCCCATCTGATAAAAAGGTAGTGTTATTGGAAATGCTACACCCCTGTAATGATAATGAGAGTGTTTCATTCTGCACATTTGTGGAGATAAAGGCTCACAGTTCTGATCTCTGTTCTTAGAACCAAACTGACTTAGTTCAGGACAGTTTGTGGACTACAGCATAATTTCTGGTGCAGTGTTACTCTTTCATTTTCAGTTAATTTTTGTGCATCTGTCACAAAATGTGAGCATGTAGACTTACTTACTCTGAAGTTTCAGGAGTACAGTTACACTGTGCTCTGCATTCCAAGCTCTGTTTGAGCAGAAAGTTTTGTCTTGGTTACCATCACACTATAGCCCTTTCTTTCCGCTTACAGACTTTTTGAGGGTCTAAGTGTGGTCCTGATGTTTACTGTTTGCTTTGGCATACAGGAAACTTGAGAACAGTTTTCAGAATTCCTAAGATTATGATTATGGTCTCTATTTAATCATGCAACTTTTTTCTGTTTGTTTTTTTTTAACAGCATCTCAGAGTTGATTGAGAGAACAGTAATAATGTACCCACAGTTTCTTGCTGAATGTTGGCTTGCATGTCATTAAACATTCCATTTGCTTTGTTTCAGTTAAATGCAGTGGGCCAGTTTTGCCTTACTCTGCTTTCATCTTTGCATCTAGTGACACTTAGTTCCTTTCCTTTATTCACAAAAAGCCTCTAAAGAGACTTCATGCTTTTCAAGCAAAAACCAAGAGCCTGTGCTGCCTAAAAGATATTAAAAACAGTGTAAATCCAGGATTGATGTGCCAATTAAGTTATTCAGTTCTAGCAGCAGAAGCTGAGGTTACAATTACAAGTGTCCAAAGGAGCAGAAGCTTTCATCATATTGAAATGAAAGTGTTTTCCAGTCATGAGCAAAGGGCAGGTATACCACAAAATGTAGCCATTTTTCACCAAAGAGGCAAAACCCCCAATGTTCTTGATTTTTCTCTGACCCAGCTCATTTCAGTGATAGCCTTTGTCTTTATAATTAATTTCAGTCTTTGATCAGTAATGCATAAGCTGAAGTCTCTCTACTGATGCCTTCTTCAGTGCTGCTCTTCCCTTTTGCAAGTCTTTGCGATGTAGAGGAGTTGACTGATGAAAGCAATACTTTTTTTTTTTCCTTCCCTATTGAGCAACAAAGTGCTGCTTTCCTGGTGTCACATAACATGGCTCTAACCCTGGTTGCTATTCTCTGGGGAAGAAGCTATATTCTCGTACAGATAAGAAACCTGACATAGATAAAAGTCTTGTGGTTAAAATATCCTCCCGCCGCATCTATATAATGTGTATATTTTTCTGCTCCAGGAAGGGATAAAAGCATGGTTGAAGCTGGGAGAAAGAGAACACAACTAGCAATGAGCAGCATATGAAGAAAAAGAAGTTCAAGGACTTAAGTAATGTTTCAGGAAATTCAAGAATTCAAGGCACCTGTAGTTGTATGGTTAAGCCCTGAAGCTTCTGCAGGATATCCACCTTGATCTAAGAAAAGCTTACCTAAAGAAAGGAAATATAAAGTAAAATGCTGAGTCACAGCAATATTCATTTAGTTACTCTAATCATCAAAAGGGACTATTGCAAAATATGGAAACCGGTGTGGCCAGTTCTCAATAGCTGATCAGTCAGCCGTCCTTGGAAATATCAGCGACAGCTTGCCTCCACTATAGAGGAATTTTTACCTGTGGTTTCACAGCTGAGCTCGAAATCTCATAATAACATTTTAAGTAATTAATGGTCCTAGTGAGAATGTAAAATTCTGAGTATCTAACTGGAAGTGGCAGAAAATTGTTGTTTGCAGTTAATATGAGCTTAAGTATGCTGAGGTGTATTTTTTTTTTGTGGCATAGATAATACCTTTTGCAGATTTTCTTGAAAGAAATCCTACATAATAAGCTGTGTCTTTGCCAGAGGAAATGCATTCAAGGAGATGGATAACTTGAGAAATATTTAATGTATGTAAAACATGTGTCTTGTACCAGTTAGAGTGCTGAAGCTGCCTAAGATGTGACTGAAGAGCAATATTGACAGAAGTTAATTTTAGCCTAGGGAGGCTCAAGTTTCTTCTTCCCCTGTTGTCCACCACTTTCTTTTTAGGGGGTAATTTCCAATGAAAGCCTACCTTTATGTGCCCTCAATTACCAGCTGAAGCTCCTCTTCCAGTTCCTGCAGAAGGAATATGGGAAGGCTAACCCTATGAAGTTTAGTTTTCTGAACAGGTGCCACATACATTTAAGAGTAAAATTTGGATTTGGCAGGAGTAGGAAGAGTGCAAGTACTTTTATTATAAGGTTTCAAAGTCATGAAGCCACTGTGATGTGGTTTGCTAGTGCTTGGGAGCAGTTTGCCTCTTATAGGTCACATCCAAGTTTGCTTTCAGTTCTGAATATTCAGAAGTCATCAGGATGTAAAAGATAAAACTTTGTAACTGCATAAATATGTTACTGTTTTCTCTAAGTTTTGCGGAAACCAGAAAAGGAAGGTATATATGTCTCCTGTACAATGTTTGTTTGACTCAAAGTGAATTCTTGTAGTTAGAATTATCAGTGAAAGACCTGAATATTTTCTGGCCTTAATTTTTTGCTTAACCTTGGGGATACATCCTTCCTTAGCTTTTTTCCTTTTCACTTTTTGTTATGTCATAGTAGTAAATAGGTAAGTAGTAATTCTCCCTGTACAAGACCGTTCATTTTGTTTGTGAATAAAGTATAGACATACCACTAAAGTTTTCCAATACTAATCAACAATGCATGCAAACCTGGAGTTGTGCAGGTGTAAGAAAATCTCAAGCCATAAGTAGAACAGATTTTGCAAACCAAAAATTTGTTTTGCTAGTGGTTGCGTACTTTCACAGGGGCTTATATCAGAATTCCTGTATGACTCTGAAGAGCAGAATTCTTTTGTGGACTTCTGGCTATGCTAGTACAATTCTAGAAATAAACCAGGTGTACCTAACACAGAATAAAGGGAGAAGTATATAATTCAGGATTCAGTAGATGAAATAGCAAGTTCACCTTTGGAAAAAGGCATGGTACACAAACTTTCTGAAAAGAATCCCATGCTTTCTTGAAAGGCAGCATCATTTCAAGCTCTGATACGTATACTTTGCTGCATTTTTGCTTTGAACTTTGTCTGTAGAAATCTACTCCTAAGATAATTATATGTGAATGCCTGAAGTTCTTTTGGATTATGATGACTCATTCACTGTGAATGTAATGACTAATGTAACTTTTTGGTTTATTTTAAAGAGAACAGAACAAATCCTGTTCAAAGATGTTTACAGATTTTCTTTTTCCTTCTCTGAGATTCAGTGTATGCACTGTACATCTCAAAACCTCTTCTTAGTCTTTTTGATCCAACTGATTCTGCTAGGGAATAAAAGATCTTATTTACTCAGTCACTCCTCTAATTTTGAATGTTTTTCTAGTTATATTAGTAGCCAGATGATTCACAGATCTGAGGAGGGAAACGGCTTTGATCCTCAAGTGTTTAATTGTCTGTTGTACCTTTTTAAAATTCTCACCATTAACTGGCATGCTTTCTGGTTTGAATGTCTGAGCTGAAATACTTTGCATTTGAGTTGTCCAGGTTGTTAAGTGTAAAAGTAATATCACTCCATTTATATTCCTACTTACCTTGTCTCCATGGAGCACTGATACTGCCCTAGACTTGGCAGAGGTTAAAAAAAAGAGTGTAAAATATTAAAGCTATCATAGAGGACAGGGTTATTCTCTCTCTTTCGAGCAGGGATTAAAATGATGGTAGCCCATCTCTAAGGTAAATCCTCTGACTCCACCACTGTCATCCCGCCTGTCCTTTCCAAGAGCCAGCAATATGGTAATGTGTACAGTGGAGCAGTATCACTGCAGGAGAATGAGGATGTTCCACTGCTGAATACTTGGGAGCACATTGTGAGGGCTGGGATAAGTGTCTGGTTTTTTGGTTGTTTTTTGCTTGGGTTTCGGTTTGGTGGGGGTAGGTTTGAGGGGGTTGTTTTGGTGGCTTTATTGTTATGGGGCTTGGGGCTTTTTTTGGTTGGTTTGGTTTTTTTGTTTTGTTTTGGTTTTTTTGCAAAGGAGGAAATTGTGAATTCCACTCTCCACTCCACCCTGTGCAGAGAAATGAATGTAGGGCATCTCAGATGTTTTGTGCATGCCACAGCAAATGAGCATTGGGACTATGCTGTTTTGTAAGACTTGTGGGATCAAATCTTGGGATTTGAAAAAAAATTTGGTAAAGTTTGTGAACAGTTCTCTAAGTAAATCAAATTATTTCATTCCTAAATAGTTAAATTGGAAATAGGAATGTCAACAATTGCGAATTGTATTCATGATAGTTGTAGCTTGCTTTAGGAAACCAGGGGGTTGTATTTTAAACATATTACTAAATCAGTTGCCAATTCTAGAAATATATTGTGTGTCAAAACACAATCAAAAAACTCAAAAACATGAAAATAAGTGTGAAGAATATTTTAAATAGAAAGACAAGGGTGTGTGTTAAATTAAGACAGAAGTTAATTATATGCTCTTGGCAATGATTTGACTACTTCTACTGCCTAAAATCCGTACAGTTTATCCCAGAAAATCAAATTTCGTTTAACTATTTGGTCTGAGAACTCCATGGTGTGTTGAGTAATACAGTATAGGTATTTTGAGTATCATATGATGATATTAAAAGAAGGCTCAAAATAGGTGTAATGTCAGACATCACATTTATCATGTCTGGTGGTGTTAGGACTTCATGACAGAGAATCTCAAGCTTGCTACCCTTGATAGTTTTTTTTCATGTTTGTGGAAAATATTTATTGACATATATATCTGTGAAAGTAGTACCCTGCTGCAACTTAAGACCAAAAGCATGAATATTCTTACTGCTGTCAAGTGTATGGTTTGGACTTAATTTTGAGACATCTTGGCAAACAAGGGTTTCTTAATGAGGAGTTGGCAAGAGGATTAAAAGACAGACTTCTGAAGTGTTAATAAGCTCCCACCAGGCTTGAAAAGCAGCTGAGGAAGAATGAAAATGCTGAAGCCGAGTGGTTTGAGGCTGGTCATCATAGGCCAACCAGAAAAGGGAATCTTACCTCTTGATAGGCACAAGAAGAGTTCAGTGGGGTGGGGACAGACTGCGGGGCTCTGAATGTATCAATGCAGCAGCCTGTGTTTGGTGTGGTGAAGCTGTCAGTGAAAGGAAAGAAAAGAAAGATGCCTTCCTGCAGTTTCTTTACCGAAAGATAAAACCGAGGAAAATTGTGTTCTTCAAAATCTGTGAGTGGGTTTTTCACTCTGGTTTTGTAGAGCCCTTCGATGATGATTTCAAGTGACATATGGCTGATTGTGTTGTAGATAGCTGGCAGAAATCAAGTCAAACCGTGATTCTATGATCTGGCAAATCTCTGTGGAGATTCTGGCAAAATAATTTCAATGTCAATACTTAACTATTTCAATGCTTAGTAGAGAGAGCAATAAGAAAGATAATATCTCTGATTCTTTTCGCTTACTTGGAGTAACCTGTTAGGTGAATTTGGAACATTTTTTCTTCTCTCCTTTGACCTCTCAAATCATAGTCGCCACTCACCCCAACCAGAAAAAGGCACCAAAATAACTACAAAAAGCAGTGTTGGAGATTTGGGCTCCCAGAAGAAATTCAACCACTGGACTTTTTGTCTCTTGACTTTTTCTTTGCTGTTTTGTTTTTGTTTCAGGCTACTATATTTGGCCTTTTTCCAAAGGAGTTTCCAATTACAGAAAGAGTTCTCTAACAAAGAATGTTTCTAGGGCAGCAGATGTTTCACTCATTACATAATACTGAGCATGGCTAACCTTTAAAGCTTTCAACTGGGGCAGTAAGTGCATTTTATAAAGTACTTTTCTTGCTCTGAGAACTATGTTATTATTATTGCTGTTAAATTTTCTCTTGCAAACTGTTTTCTTTGCAGTCCTTCGAGTAGTTGCCATTTTCTGTTATATGAAAGAACAGTTTGGGTACTTATGAAACAAGATTAAACTGGTTTATTAGAGTGTAGCTGGACTGCTTGCTGATTATCATTCTTCCTGTCTCATATCTTTTCCATTTCTGTTTTCTGTCCTTGGCAATAAAACTTAACTCACTGGTACCAAACTTGTCTTCATTGGTTCCAGCTGCTTCTCAAGACTGTGTAGGTCAGTTCAGAATTTGAGTTTTGGCCTCACATAGCTATAATTGCTCCAATTTTTATACTATTGGACAACTTGAAATTACTGTTCAATAGGAAAGCTTAAACTGTTGAATATTAATATGGTAGAAGTAGCCTAGATGCCCTGGAATAGGTTGGGTATTTCTTAGATTTAGGGGATTTTTTGTTTTGGTTTTGTGTTGGTGGTGGTGGTTTTTGTTTGGTTGTTTTTTTCTGTTTGTTTTTGTTTGTGGGGGTTTTCTTGTTTGTTGGGTTTTTGGGTTTTTTTGTGGGCGGATGGAGTTTTTTGTGGGTTTTTTTGCTCAACTTAGAATTTTTCTCAGGAGCAAATTTACAGACCCCTGAGTGTCCTGGATTACAGAGTCTATTCATGTAGTGATATTTTCAGCCATTTTTAATTCATAAGTAGCTATTAAACTTGCTATCACAAAATTTTTCTTCTGAAAGCTTTGTTGTGTTTGATACATATCATCAGATTTATGTGTTTGATTTATATAATCAGATCATTGCCCCACTGTTTAGTAGCACTGGTATCTGGTTTTGCTGGCAATCATAAAGAAATCAGACAAAAAGCACAGTTCTATTTCTTCAGACAGAACCTTAAATTGTTAGTATATTGCTTTTCTAACTAATTTTAATTTATTAAATATAAACCTGAAAATTTGTGGCTAGTTGCCTCACTTCCTTTGATAATCTTTGTATACAGGACAGGAAAACATAGCAAATACAAAGAAAATTCAAGGTTATGGGGAACAATAATGTATTTTGTTTAAGGCCAAAATGTTCTCCATTTTTGTAAAACATGAAAAGCTGTAAGACTTCTCAGCAACAAAATTGATGTGTAAGTGGCTAATCATGTATGATTGAGAAAACTAAATATTTATTGCTATGTTTATTTGTCACTTATGACAATACTGGATTTGCACAGTCAGTTTATTTCATCTCCACCTCTTCTTCCTGTGATGTACGCTTTTGCATCATCTCCAAGCAAATTGGAAAGGAAGTCTACATTGGAAGAACACAGACACCTGTATCCCATTTTAAGAATGCTGTATTTTTTACTGGCTCTCATGGAAATGTTAGTAACAAATTACCAATAAGAGACACCAAATACCTGTCCAGGTTTTTAAAAGTGATGGTTGTCTTTGATAGTTATAGGAGTAACATGTAAAGTGTGAAAAACATCTTTGCATTTCCTACCTGTGGTGTTCTGGGCTTTGGTATTTGGGTTCTAACTATGGTAATTTGAAAGATTTATTTATTTAATCAATTTATATAATACAGGGGGTTTTTTTCAGTATTAACCGTATTAACTGTATTTGACATACCAAGAGCTTAATGCAGAAGTGATTTTGTTCTCAAACATTCACAGTCTGCAGAACTCTGCTGCTCTGAGTACTGTTTTTTGTACAGACAGAGGGAAAAAAAAGGTCTTCTGTGTCATCAGATTTTTTCCAGGCTTGGTGCCTGTGCTTCCATGAGAACTGCTTACTTGAGGTGATTTGCTGTTCTGCTTCCTACTGTAGTGGCCTGATCTGTTTGGAGTCTTTTAGAAAACTTTACCATCAAGCCTGGTTGCATGCATTTTTTGCTTGATTTTTCTGTTCATATGTAGTCAGAAAACAATCTGGTGCACAGACAGCAGCTGCAGAGTCAACATTTTTCTACTTTGCATATGTTCAAATTTGTGACAATTTAGCTATCTGATGCAAAAAGCTGGTCTAGATTATTTTCAGTACCAGACCTTGATACAGGTTATTTTCTGGATGACATTCAATTAACTCGGTCCTAAGTCATCCTGTAGGAATGCTTCATTAAAATGTAATTGGCGAGCTTTTTATCTTTCGCCTTGTCCTTAAGTTTATTTTTCCATGTTAGAGGCCTCTATAATCACTAATCACCATGTAGGTTGTAATATATTCCAGTCGTGCAGTTACAATATTCTCAAATGTTTACTTGAAAACTGCTAGGAAGAAATGGTCCTGTATTTGCATATTTACGTGTTCAGACTGAAATGCGGGTGACATCCAGACATTCCTGTTCCACAGCTGGTTGTGTTAAGACAGGTAGAGGGTGGGCCGTGCATCTGTGAAGTTATTTTTTGCAATTCTATTTTTTCTAATACTCATGTAATTTAGTCAAGTTACTGTAACTGTTACTTTGTTTAATAATTTTCATTATAATCTGATAAAAAGGAAGTCTTTAAAAACATTTCTAGTGATTTTTTCTCATGCCATTGACTGACTGGCTAATAATTTGTGGACTTTTTTTTTTATTTTAGCCCTTTACAGTGCTAACGGTAAGCTGGAAGTAATGTTGCCTTACCTTGGCTTTTGTTATGGTGCGTGTATGTGTGTGTGTGTATATGAATGCACTTTATATTCTTACACGTTGTAAAATGCGCTTCAGAGAACTTACAGATATGTCTGTGGGACTTCTCTGTGTGCTGCAAGTGCCATTTTAAGTGTTTCATAACTTCCTTGCTTACTAATTCCTCCTGAACTCACTTAACTTTGTGGGACAATCTAGTTTATGATGTTCCATTCTGTTGTAATTTCTATCCTTAACGTGCATGCCGGTCTGATTTTTGCTGTGAAGGTGACATGGGTAAGCTGAAGTTGCACAGTAGAAATGGGTTTGCTTAAAAGTGAGTGTGATATGTACAAGTACAGTGATGTGAGCAGTAGCAGTGAAAGGTGAAAACAGACAAGCAACTGGAGTGCCAGCTGCAGTAGGTTCTGGTTGTTAAATGGTGATAGTGGGGACTGTTTGCACTTGCTGTGTACATTTAAGCACTTGCTGTGTACATTTAAGCCTGTGTGGGTACATGAGTGTGATACAATCATAACTGCATTTTGTGTCTAGAAAAAAACCCCACCAAACAAAACAGTATGTAAAATTTTGTTTGCCAAGTATAGACTATAGTTGCATTCCTTACTGCTTTTCAGAGTGATTTTACCTATCAGCTTCCCAGTCTTGAAGTCCAGTTAAACAGACACAAAACTTGAAGCAACTAGAACAAGAACAATCATGCAGATTTATTGAATACAGTTAGCATTGAGAACCACCTTCACTGTGTTCTTTCTGTTGCTGTGGAATACAGCTAGAAAGAGTTGTAAAAGAAAGCCAAAGGAAGCACTATTGTTGAAGTTCACTAATGTGAAGTTTTAAAAAATCATACTGATAGTATTAATACTAACCACTATATACAGTAATACAGCCCTTTAGCATTTGTATTTAATTTGATTTTTATGAGCAATCCTAGAGACAAAACTTTTTAGTGTCTAAATTCTCACTGCTGATCCAACTTGCTACATTCAGGCCTTCAGGTTCTACTTTCTCTTGCTCCACATGATTAAACTTAATTGTTCTGATTTAGGATCACTTTCTACAAAAATTGGTTCTTTTTTATCATCTGTTTCTTGCCACCGGCTCTGTCATGTTGTTATCTTTACCACTGTTGTGAAATTCGACATGGAGATTTTTTTCACTAAGGCCTGTAGGTCACAGAATAAGGGGTAACAATTTTAAGCTTAAAAAAGAGGAGTTGAGATTGTACGTATGACAAAATGAGGGTGGTGAGGCAGAGCTTGCCCAGAGAATCAGGGTATCCAGACTGTGGATGTCACATCCCTGGAAGTGTTCAAGACCACTTTGGATGGGGCTGTGAGCAGCCTGGTCTAATGGAAGGTGTCCTGCCCATGGCAGGGAAGTTGGAATTAGATGATGTATAAGATCAATCTGCTCCCAACCCAAATAATTTTGTGATTCTGGTATTTGAAATGTGTGCAGAAGAAACAGTGACAATCTGAAGGCTTAATGCAGCCTACCTGTATCTCTTTGCTGGGTATGACAGTGATTGAACTTCTTCAAATTGAACTTCTTCACCTATATTTAAAGGCAATTACAAATCTTGTTTGATTTTTTTTCTCTCTTTTCAGCTTGAACAGATAGCTGATACTGTTTATCTCAAGAAGTATCTCTTGCTTGTTACTTAATGTACCTGTCTGAGGTGTATGTGCATACTATGTAATACATTTTATGTGTTTTAAGGCACACTTCCAAAAGAAATTCTGTACTGGTTGTTTTGTTATTAAATAAAGATTTAACTGGCATCAATGAAGATTCTTTTATACAAAGGAGAAACATAGTGTTCTTCCCATTCCTTCACAAATAGTACTGTTTAATCTCAGTACAAGATAAACAATGGTCTGTGTGAATAAAGAATATCTCCCTTCTTTAGCACTCCAGTGAAAGTTTCTGTATTTTCAGAGTCTGTATATCCTTTTTCTCTTCTCCTAAATTAATTTGAAATAATAGAGAAAGTTGCCTCTATAAAGACTTGGTCAGACAGCTGTATTTCTGCATCAAGGAGTGAGGTCCCTGTGATAGTCATTGTGTTGTCTATGAAGTTTTGCCTAGGGCTGTGGTTGAGAAACATAGTAATGCTTCTCTCTTACTCAGATTGTAGCCAGTAAGTTTTCCAAGTCTTGTAGGTGGCCTCCTAGTGCACTGTCTTCTCTGTGTCCAGTAGTGCACTGTCTTCTCTCTGTCCAGTAAAGTCTTTCTCTCTTAAATAATCTTAGTGAATTCAATGTTTTGAGGGGTCTTTAGATCAGTTCATTTTAAAAGTAAATGTCAGAGCAGAGTGCATATGCGTTTTTTTACCTTCTTTACTGCCAATAGCAGTAGTATAAGTAGTAGCAGTAGCATAAGTATAATTCACTTGCTAAGTTAAAGATTTGTACAGAAGTCCTGAGTTAATTTTAACATCTACCTTACTTAAAATTCTAACTGTGGAGGTTGTTTACAAAATGGATGTTTCAGCCCCAGTGAACAAAAAGTGCTGAAGTTATTCTTCAGTCTGGAATAAAACTCATTTCCTGTGCAGTCTGGTTACAAAAATATTTCTAGTTATGAAGGAAAGAACTCATCTTTCTAAGTTCTTCAGTCGTCTGTGTATGCATATTACAGGCTTCCACACAGAAAGTACTTTTTAAGTAGTAGTTTCCGCACATTGTAGTTTGTGGGTGATGTCAGTATGTGAAAGAAGATGCAAGTTTAATAAATTGTAATGTCATGTGTTGGCCATTAATTACTTAAAAATGTTACTATCTTTTCAGGTAGTAGAGTGCGCACTGAAGTGGAAATACAAGACTTTTAGGACCAGCTTGATTCTTCTGAGTAAAGCTATGCTAGTTGGCCTCCTGAGCCTTGTGCTGGGTTTTCTTGAGAGCACATAAGGCTAGCATTCCAGTTAGGAGTGGACTGAAAAAATTCTCCTTGACATCCACACACACTCCAGACGTAAGTTTATTTTGTTGGTTTTGTGTGTTGAGATAACAGCATTTGTGACACTTCTTACCAGGAGCTGAAAGAAATGGGCAATACTCAAGGATTTGCCTGCATGTGAGCCTTAAAAGCAGCAATTTCTGAATCCAGGTCTTATTCTTATTCTGGAGTGAGTAAATACACACAGTTTTCCAAGAATGCCACCTTCTTGTTAACTGAAGGTGTTAGTATTTGTATGCAAATTATCAGATTGGTATTTGTAACAAACCCTTTCCCTTGGCTGCTTCTGTACACAGTTTTATTGCCCTGTATTAGGAGTGGCAATAGTGATTACATGGACTCCACCTTTAGTTGCAAAAGAGAGCAGTTTTTATTCTTCCAGACCTTCTTTTATAGACAGTTCTGAGAAGGTACAAAAAGGTGAAGCTTTCAATGGTCATCAAACCAACACATCACTATCATTGGACAGTTAGGAACTATTAATACCCCTTGACTGTTTCTTGCAAGAAAACAACAAGGTGACAAACAACACCTGCAAAGGTTGTTTTCCTTCTCTAATGACTGTTTGGATTCCTCCTTATGATTTCTCAGGCCAGAGTGAGAAGACTGTGTACTTGACTTTCCCATAGGCTCGAGCTAGTGCCTGAAGCCTAAAAATCTCTTATTTGACCACTGTCAGTTTCCACACAGTTTCACAAAGCTTATGCTTCCTTTTCTTTAGGACACTTGTCAAAAACTGCATTTAACTGTACCCTTTTTTGGTAGACTTAACACCTTTACAGAAACTAACTGGACCTTTAGATCCTTTTCACCAAGGCAATTTCCCTATGAAACCTCCCCTTAGAAAGGGTGGTGACCTTGTTGAAGATAATAGCAAATGAACTTAGTATTTTTGCTAGAACTTTATGAAAAATTATAAAATTGCATTTTGATTGTGAGAAAGACCATTACGTTCTTGAAGCAGCCTTAAGTGAACTGTGGGAGAGAACACTTTGTCATGTTTCTGGCATTTAGCATTGAAAAGATGCTATTTTCTTCACTGCTGCATATTTTTGATGAACAAATCTCATCTTAGGCTAGATGCACTAAGTGCCTTAAAGTGTGGTCTGTGCTGGCTGGCTATATTTTTCATCTACAAAACTAATTACTGCCCATGGGAATTCCTTCTAGAAAAACATGAGGGGGTCGCAGTTAAAAGTGTATCTTTTATTCTGAATACTTTTTTCCTTTTTTTCTTCCTTCCTTTATTTAAAAAAATAGTTTTGTTCCTAAACTGCTCAGAGCAAACTTTCCTATTGTGGACTATGAATGAATTGGAAAACCAGCTTCACTTGAAAAGTTTTTTCATAACCTGTGTGGGTCCATATGGACATTGAGTTTGCAATGCCTCAAACAGCATTTCTCATGTTCTTAAAAAGGAAGTCCCAATTTTTTTTCAGCTTATTTGGCTTAAAATGGAGTATCTTTGTAGCCTTCAAAACCAAAATCTTTCATGGAATTTGTATGTTGACCTTTTTTTTTTCAACAAATCCTGCATTGCCATTGTCCAACATAAAGACGGCAGTTTTTAATTTTAGAATTTTTTTTTTGCATTTAGGTTTTTTCCTGCAAGGAAACACATTATTGTGTGTTATAATAGAAATCCCAATATTTTTCTACATGTTGAGGTTTTCTCTTAGTCTTGTGATGTACAGAACTGTGCTCATAGAAGATGGAGGGAGGACAGTAGCTTTTGAAGTTCTTCTTGGGAAAAGTTGCTTTGATAAAACTTTGAATAGATGGGCTCTTAGAAGAATGTTTGTTCCTTTGTCTGTTAAGAGGAGCAGTGTTCATACTTGTTCTTGTATGAGTCATCACAAAAATAATGGAAAATAATAGTGGATTCGTCTTGTTCCCCAGAAATCCTACAGGATTTCTTTTTCCTGCAGCTCAGAAGGCAGAGTGTTTTTGGACTTGACGAATTCTGCTGTTTCTATTTGTTTTGGTGGCTAGTTGCATTAGTGAAGATCACTATGGCTTAATTAAGAGCTATTACTTTCATGTCTCTTTTGAGTGATTGTTTCCTTAAGTCTTTCTGAAACTGGAGAACAAATTCTGAAGAGCTGACTTATAGTGCTTATTCAAAACCTTACTTATCCTTGTGGAAAAGGAGCTGTTTTGAGAGACTCGGAACATTTTGAAAAACTCACTAAATGTTGTGCTGACATACAAAGCTTTTGTGCCAAGTATCTCAGCTGAATTGTCTGGTGACTGACTTTTGCCTGCCACATATTACCCAGAGTTTCTGTGAGGTAAAACATAGCCATGGCTAAGAGGAAAGTGTAATGTACACAAGGAGATACAACTGTATGCTCCCTAGCAACTAGTTGCTACAATTTTATTGAGCCTCAGTGATAAAAATTTAGTCATGGATTCTCTTCATTTGCATTCTAACTTTCCAAATCTTAGTATTTACTTTTTCAGGTACTTTTAAATTTTCCTCTTTCTGCTTTCCCAGGAAAATTAAGTTCTCCCTTTAAAGCATATTTGAGGATAACATTAGTGCAATTCCAGGAACTTGAGCTGTGATTAAAAATATGAACTCAAGTGAGGTTTTTGACATTTGCTGTTATTATTACTGTTGTTTTTTTTCCCTGCTCTGTGTACTAAAAGTAAATGTAGGCCATGATTTTGAGAGAACATGATACTGAGCTGTATGAATGTTAATAAAAGGCTGCAATATTTTACAAAGGTTTTATGTTAAAATAAATAAAAAAATATAGGATGCCAAACAATTTTGCTATTTTTGTCAGCTTTTTCCACTAATTTGATTTCAACTTAAATGATATTTTATAGATTGCAAGATATTCTAGCTCAGGACTTTCTTTTAAGAGGAGCAGAGAGTGGATGGTTTATTTCTTTTTTTATTTTTATAATTCTGTGAACAGTTCCAAGCATCTGAGAGGCAAACTGAAACATATTAGGCTTCTCAGTTTTATGATTAATTCAGAGTAAGTCAGTGCTGCTACTGAAAGGGTCATACTGCTGCTGCTTTTGTGCTGACACAGGCAATCGCTGGAGAACTGCTCTGGTTGGACACTAAGTCTCTGCCAGGTTAGCATTCAGCCAGAGCAGTTTCTTGTTCCAGATCATTATGTGGTTGCACAAACTATAGTTCCGGACAAAAGTGAAGGTGGAAACGAGCAGTGGCAGTGTGAGAAGGGACCTTTTAACTGAAGACCTAGAGATGAAGTTGAAACCACTCCCCCTGTGTTTCTTGCTGACTGGCTTAGCTGTAAGGCATTTTATTGCTGATTTCGTGCCTTTTATGACAGCAAAAGTAAACTGGGGCAAGTTTTGTACCTAAAGGTGATAGGAGCTTCACAGGTAGCTATGGCTCTGGAGTAATTTCCTAGTTCTTCAGGAGACTTGGGCACCTGAAGAACAAGGAAATTATGACCTGACAAATTGAATAAACCTTTTATTGTTCCTGTTGATATGGCATCTGCATGTTTCAGGCATAAATCCGGTCATGTAAATAGCCATGTCCCATGGCTTTCTCCTTTGCAAGGGAGCCAAACTCTTCCGTGTCTCCTTATGGATTGTCCTACAAAGCTCTTAGCCAAAGTGTTCAGAGAACATTGTAGTGACAGTGAAAAGTATTATGGAAAAATATTTTAAGGGGTGTAGATACATCACCTTTCAGGTGTGAAGGGATTTGAAAAGTTACTTCAGTGTAAGAAAATAAAAACTGTAGTTGGAATACAGAAGTACAACACTTTGATCTCATGCTACAGTAGCATGCAATATTGTGTTTGGCACCCAAGTTGTATAATATTATGCTAAAATTTCTTAGTAAATATGCAGTATGGATAACTGATTTTTGCCTCAGATGAGTATTTATTTGATAATTAAGTGTATTACTACACTTAATTATCAAAAGTCTTAGAAATCTTGGGTGCTGTGAAGATCAAAAATGACTTTTGAATATATTGTCAGTAAGAAAGAGCAGAATAAGAACAGGAGCATAAATCAGGTTGCAGGGAACAAGATTTTACTGCCTTCACAAAACTACGTTTCTTTCAGCAGAAGCCAGTGTTTCTGCAGTCACCAGACTTGGGCATTCTGAACACAAGATACTTCTCAGTATTGGTGCACTAATAATTTTGGTGGTAATACCCATGAACCACTGCTCCTTGGTAGGTGGGACCTTGGCAGCTGTGGCAGTCTTGTTTTTAAAGATGGGAACCAGACTTCCATTACTCATTAGCTTTTTCTATGGGATTCACAGAAATCTGGTGATGGAAGCACGGAGATCTAGAAGAATGTCATACTTAGCTTCCTGAAGAGGTATAACGCTATTCAGGTTCATTGCTTGACTGCTGCTGTTTAAATATGTCTTAGTCATCTTGTAAAAATAAATGATTTAATGAGATTTGGGTACTTGAAATTGTAATTGAGGTACTTGAGCATAGGCTGGCAGGTAGGTTTGTTCTTAATAGAAACGTAGGTTTCACTACTTTAACATCATGCTTAGTGAACAACTCTTTCCAGGTCTGGAATGTGCAGCTGAGCAGTGATGTGTACTGCCTGATCAGCTGATGAAATGTGGGTTTGGATGTGTGATCTGTGTAAATGACTTCCAGATGTTATAGTTGCCAGCTGAATGTCTTAAGATCGCACTGTTAGCTTTATGTTATAAAGCAAAATAGATGAATTATGCAGAAGATAAAGTGGTGGGCCAGTACTTGCAATTGTTCTTTCTCTGTCAAAAAAACAAAGCAAATGGACAACATGATTCTGTGGTCAAATTGCTCACAAACAATGGCAGAAAAATATGGATGATTTTAGATTGGGATACCTACGTCAGCATGTATCCTGTGAAGCGCTTGGACAGTCTAATAGATAACATGAGCAATTTTCTGTGTAGTTGCTGTCTTAAGAGCTTTGAGTTATCCTGTATCTCACTTAAACTTCCTTGTGCTAAAATATTACTGCTGTGGTGCTAGAACTGAAATCTGATTTTCCACAATGTCTTTCAGGATCTCTTTTGTGCAGCAAAAGTCAAAGTTTGTTTTGCAGTTTCCATCGAATTTTCATGAACTCTGTATATAGGAATTTTTCTATTTGCAAAAATTTTTTTTCAGAAGTTCTGCATCCTCATAGTTGTTGAGAAAAGGGTTTGTGCTTTAAAGCAGTGTTTGATTTCTCTCTTTTTCTTTTCCCCAGGAAATACTGACATAACCATGATAGAAGACAAAGGTCCACGAGTGGCTGACTATTTCGTAGTGGCAGGGCTCACTGATACAGACACGGCAACCCTCCTGGACCAAGAAATCAGCCGACATGAAACTAAGTCAACTGGTCCCAAGGCTCCAATTACTGACATTGCTGTGATAATTAAATCAGCTGGTGAAACTGTCCCAGAGGGATATACCTGTATCGAGGCCACCCCTACAGCCCTCCAAGCCAACTTAAATTATGGAAGTCTAAAAAGTCCTGAACTATTTCTTTGCTACAAGAGAGGCCGAGACAAACCACCCCTTACTGACATTGGGTGAGATTTCTATTGCAATTCAGTACCTCCTTCAATAATGGTAAAATCTTATTCTTCATAGATGATGGTAAAAGCAGATGTGAGAAAACTTCTTTAAAAGTCCTGTTTGAATCTGTATTGCTTATTGTGTGTTTCTGTATAGAATACATCAAACAAAGTGTCAGTCTTCTAGTGAACTTGTCTTTTTTAAATTAATAATAATGTTTTAATTAAAAACTGGGAGAGAGAGAGGTGAAGCTGATAAAATCATATGAGAAATTAAGTACTCTGCTGCAGTTTCATAAAAGATGATAGAATAACACAGAATTAATTTATAGAAAAAACCTAGTCCAAATCCAGAAACATGAACATGCTTGATCTGAAAATTATGACTTCAGAAGATGCTTGTGGTAAAAGATAAAATTTAAAAATATATAAAGACATTGTAGAACTAATTATTGTAGAAAATAGAGCTTTATTATGGGGTTCTGTTATAACTATGGCAAAATAAAGAATGTGTATTTTTCTCCCTACTTAGTTATTAAGTAAATAGTAGGGAGTAAAAATCATGCATCTATATATATGCTGTAATACTTCTAGTTATTTTCATTTATAAGCTTGAATGCTTGGGCATGAGGTCTACATACCCTGGTTTTGACCTACAATTTGCATGCTTACTGGGAAACAGTGTCCACTCAGGGGGAGACTGATAGTGAAATCTGAGTACTGAAAGCAGCTTCATGGCAAGACAGTTCACTCTTAAGGGTTATAGTTCAAGCTGTATAATTGAGCTAGAATGTTGTAACTTCTGTTCGTCTTCATCATCTAACCTGCGTTCCAGTGGTCTTCAGTGAAACTGACTTTTAACATAATCTTTTCCCATGTGTGTGACTGGCACCACAAGAAGAGACACTACAGTGTGAACTTATATTTTGACTAATTTGTTAAACTTCATTAAGTTCTTAAAAAGGGAGAATTTCTACAGGGAGTGTTTTCTCAAAGGAATTCCTGAAAAATCAGCCTTCAGCATGTGCCTTTAAGGAAGCAACTTGGCTAGCATATGTTTACTTCATGTCTCCCACAACATTAGGAACTTGAATGCCTGGGGAGATTTTGTAAACAAAATAGGCAAGTCGCTGGCTGAGATGATTGCATTTGGCAAATAGTATTTATTTTGTATTTTGTTGTAGACAGATCTAGTTCGGGTGTCACACCTAACGCATCATGGCAGTCTTTTCTCTCTGAGCAATGATGCATATTCTCCCCCTGCTGTTTGTCCTGCTTTGCAACTATGTGCAAGAGATGGTTAGAGCAATCTTTTTTTCTTTGGTGTTTTTTTTTTTTTCTCTGAATTCCATTGTGTTCGTATAAAAGTAGAGCTCAAGCAAGATATGTATATATAGTCTGAAGGTTAATTTATGCTGGTTTTTATTTTTTTAATAAAGAACTAGTGTGAAATAATATTTTACCTCTTAGCCTGTATGACATGCGGAGTGAACTCAGTATGTACAGGAAGAGTACATCCCTTGAAAGGGTGAAATGTGCGACTCTTATGTCAGGCTTGTTAGTGTACGTATAAAATTGTTACGTCATAGTCGGAGCATTCAAGTGATTCTTGATGAATGTTTGTGTCTGTCTGTGTATTTCTTTCAGTGTTGTTTTTAGGGAAAGTAGTTTAATGCTGTTTGGTGAAGAGGAAGATAGGGGTATGCTCTGCTGTTTGTCTGCCACTGTCCTTGTGATTGGTATTTCTGTGCCCTCCAGCCTCATTCCTTTCTACTTGTCCACTGCTTGTTGAATCAAAGTGTCTGTAAGTTGCTAGAGTGAATTCCTGCTGCAATTACTTACTTGCATATAGTTAGGCCATGTGCCATGCCTTTGGATGTTACATTGCCCAGAATGAATCAGATTAATTAGTTGGAAAAAAATATTAGTTGGAAAAATAAAGGTTTATTCCTGGGATAAAAGATCCCTGAGATCCTTTTCCTACATGTAGCTGTAAAATTTAGTATCTTAAGCTTGTAGGTCTATGAAATAATTCAGTCATTCTGTTGCTTTCCTTGCCATTTTTTTTGCTGATGTTCCAGAAACAAACAAGAACTGAGACTTGAGGTCTGTCTTGGTTTGGGTGCAGCGAGACTTTCAAACAAAATCTCACCTCTTTGTTTTACACTTCACTGAGGAACCTGTTAGAGTTCCTGCACATCTTTCTTACATGGAAGAAAAACCTCACAGAAAAATGTTTTTTTTAAAGTACAAGTGGTTTTGCAATTCATAACACATAGTATAGAAAAGAAAGAATATGAGACTTCTTGCCTGAAGCAGAGATTCTTGTAATTCTGATATTTTTTTTTAACATGGTATGGGAGGCTTTAATTTGCTTAGGGTTTCTGTACTAAGGACCCTTGTGATTCTATACACCTGATTTCTGCAAGTGTCTGCAGGCATATCAATTAATAAATGATCCACTTCATCAGAGATGTATTTCAAAACAGAAAATGAACTCAGATTTCAAGAAGGGTAATAGAAACTGGAAGATGTTCTTAACAGCCAGCGTCTTCAATTGTTCTTTAATCCCACCACTGTGACAACTGCAGCTGAATGTTTAGGGCAGCGTAGGGTAATAATGATGAAACTAGTAACCTGCTTGTTCAGACAAATAATACTAGAGATGGCAGTAGAAATAAAAGATAAATCAGTCTATAAATCTTTTCCATTTGCTTGATCCACCACTTCCCTAAGCTTACAATATTTATATAAATTTTTTTATTGTTCAATACTTGCAAAATGAGAGAGGAAGAGATGTTACAAAGACATATTTTGCCTAAGAGCTGTGAGAGACAGAACTGTGTTTGGACCTAGAGAAGGAGGAGTGAAACTGGACAGCAGTCTTAGACAAATGCAAGTCACAAAAGTCTGACTGTTTTGAAATGGTTTTCCAGAAGCAAAGTTATCTATGGTTTAAGGTTTTTAGCTCAACAGCTACAGATTTTATTTCTTCTTTCTAAACTCTATTACCTGATGCATTGAAGTATACTTTTAAATCAGTAAAACTGGGCGTGAGAGAACTTCCACATACAATGCCAAACAGTTTTACAATGAGAAGATAAGGTTCTTTTGGTCTTTCTTGAAAAGGACCGAACATCTAGAGGAAACTGGTTTATATTTTGCGTGAAATTAAACTGTATTGACATTAATAGAATAATGTAGCAAATAATGTGTACTTAGGATTGAGACCAAACTATAAATGTAAAAAGGCAGGAAACAAGTCTAACTGTGATCAGTACTAATTAATCAAAGGCAGACACTTGGAAGTTGAAACAAGTAGAAATAAACTTACCTTGTCAGGGAGGACATTGTATATACAGGGTGTCATGTTCAGTATTTCATGCATCACATCTTAATGTTTTCTCTGAATCATTAAAGCCATTGTTTAATTTGAGTGATTCATGGGTGGTGGCTGCAGATACAGCATCATACCGTAAGTTTGGAACTATGCATGAAGTTAGGAAATAGTGTGGGTTTAACAATACTTCCCTACTATACGTGCAGAGGTGTGTGTTGTTTTCATTTTCTTTTTGTGAGAGGTGACCCCACTGATAAAGTCTTGATCACTTATTTTTCTTAGAGTACTTGTAAATTTGAATGCTGGAACAGTCTGATTAATGCTGTGTTCCTTCTTGTAAGCTGACAGCTGACAAATGTTTCTAGAATAAATTTATAATTTTTATTTTATTTAAAATACATGAAACTGAAGTAAAACTGAACTGAAACTTTTCTTGGAGACTGCTCCGTTAGTATTTTCTTCTGATTTATGTAACACAGTGATATGAAGAGTTCATTCAAACTCCTTACACACAACGGATGTGGCCTGAGAGCTGCTGCCATTGTAGTTGTTTGGGTTCTGTTTTGTTTGAGGTTTTTTAACTTTATGGAGGAGGTAACCCAATAAAAAGAACAAAATACGTGTTCTTCCAGAGCATGACTTAGTTTAGAAGTAGTTCAATTACATGTACTTTCTCTACAAATACCTTGAAACAGTAGGTAGTGTATATTACCACTGATGCTGCAACTTGGAAATGCTGGTATTAGGCTGGTTTTGAACCCGAGGGTGCACATTGTTTTAAAAGTCTGATAGTCAGAGTCTTTACAACTGAAACCATTATTGAATATTATTGAACTCCATGAACTAGCTGGATAGATTGGCAGCCTGGTAGCTACATCAATATAGACCCAACTCTTGTGATTTCTTTACTTTTTTAAAGTATTCTATGACTGTAATTCATGTCTGTCATCAATACTATGACAATATACGTGCTTTATCTGTTGAATTGTAATAAACAGTAATAATTTGTTAATTCAAATTTAATGATGGAAATAGTCTTTAAGTAAATTTGGAGGTTTAATTTTATTTTTCTTTAAAGTTCTGAGGATTGTTATATATGAAAAGACTTTTTTTAGCTGAGATGCATAACTTTCGAAGTTTTCAAATGCATATTTAGTACTAGTCTGTCAAACCTTTAAACAAAGGTATTTTGGGACAGTAAATATGTATTGCCTGGTTATTTTTTATTTTAACATTGTGAGGCAATACGAGTGAGAAGGTGGATATCACAAAGTACAAAGGTTTAATGTGTTACCTTTGTCCTAAGTCTTGTTATGACAAAAACTGATTTGAACGTGACAAGTAATCTGTACACACTACAGAGAACCAAGCAAATGGAGCCATTGCTTGTTTGGGTGTGGAATGGGAGATAAAGCCCTGTAATAGCATCTGTACATTAAAAATGTTAAGTTATATGTTTTGATTTCCACATTTTTTTTCACAGTGACTTTCTAATAGATTTGTGTTAGGTAAAGAAATGTTACAGCTTATTTAGCTGCTGTGAAGCTGTAAAGGATCTTTCATTTTTTGCTGAGATTATGATTTAAATTAGTGATTTTGCAAAAAGAAAAAAAGCCATGCACCACATGAATGTTGCTTTACAGCCATGTAAGATATATCCTGCTTTCAGGAGTATAGTCAACTGTACTTACAATTTCTTCATTTACTGTGGAACAAAGTATTAGTTTGTCTTCCTGCCTCATTGTCGCAAACTTCTATCCTCGATTGTAAAAAAAATAATTATTTAAAAAACAAACAAACAAAAATTCCCCCCAAGCCCAAAAAATACTTAATAAAAAACACAGAAAAAAATCAAGCTTTAGAAGACTTTGCAGGTATTTTAGTGATTAAATTATCTACTGCCTTATGTGCAAGCAATTTAAGTGGAATTTGTATTTATTTTTCATTGATAGTTCTGGATTCCAACTAGCTCTATAACTAAATCCTTTTCAATTTGGCTTGATTTTATTTTTCTGTAACCCTGATTTATTCCCACAGAAAGTTCAGTATAAATTTAAATACTTCTGAGCACTTCCTTCAACCTCAAGTGCTTCATGATGAAAGACAATATAAAAGATGCATGTCAAAATGTTGCAATGATGGCATAGGTTGCTAATGGATGGACAGTTTCTTCAAATTCATTCAAGTAACTTTGTATCTATTTGAATGCACATAATAGTGTTTCCTTCGTGTGTGCAGAGTCCTCTATGAAGGGAAGGAGCGCATAATTTCGGGCTGTGAAGTGATTCAAGCCACTCCGTATGGTCGTTGCGCTAATGTTAACAACAGCTCAGCTTCTTCGCAACGCATCTTCATCACCTACAGAAGGGCCCCCCCAGTGCGACCTCAGAACTCGCTGGCAGTGACAGATATCTGTGTTATTGTTACCAGCAAAGGGGAAACCCCTCCTCACACTTTCTGTAAAGTGGATAAGAATTTAAATTGTGGTATGGTGAGTATCTATAAGCTTATTTTTCCTTCTTTTTTCTTTTTTAGCCCTACACATATGTTTAAAGGAGGAGCTCCTTGAACTCTACTTAGTGCTATTGTAATTTTGTTCTATCGCATCACAATTCCTTCATTCTTTATACCATGTGTGAGATGTCAGTTTTGTAGGTTTTGTTGCTTTGATTTCCTTTCATTCTGGAAATTACTGTTTCATACTGATTACTCACTACTTCAGTTTGCATATTCATGTGTATTCATTCTATTAATGAGTACAACAATGAAGTTTTAAGTTTTTTTATTGTTGTCTCTCTCACACCATTTGGTGTTCACAACCCTTGTTTGGTGCCAGCAACCCTTTGGGGATGCTGATACTTGGGATGAATCAGAAACGCTTTTTTCTTAGTTAATCATAGTGTCGCTGTTACTTAAGGTATTGTAAGGATGATAATTGCTGCTTAGAGTTTCTCAGTGTGCTTTGCTTTAATTGGTTCTCTTTTATTTAGTCTGTTTTGCATTTAGTTTACTTGCAGTGGAGTAAGTGAGTCTTTTTGAATGGTACAGTATATTTAGACAAATTGCAAAAACACTATGTTGATAACCAGTTTATAGAAGTACAATAAAACTTCAAATTATAAACTATGATCATTAGAACCTTACTTCTTGTAGTGAAGTCCCCATAGGAGTCTACTTTTAAATAACCAAGGAGACATAAAGGTGGGAATTAATCTGCTTCACTTTTGCCTGTTCTTTTGTTGAAATAGGTCAGAGAGTAGTGTGGTGGTGTATGGTCTAGTTATTTTATGTAAATCCTATAATGTCTAAAAAATGAGAGAAGGGTGAATTCTCATTTTTTGTCATTTGCATGCACTCAGCAGCCAATTGGTCATTTTATTCTGTAATGTTTTTTGTTAAAATGTCTGATTTCTTTGTAAAGGGAATATATTCAAATGCTTGATTTCTCTTTGTCATCTTTGCTGGTTCTGAGAGGAAACTTGTGTCTTTCAGTGGGGTTCCAGTGTATACCTTTGTTACAAGAAGTCTGTGCCAGCTTCTAACTCTTTAGCGTATAAAGCTGGTAAGTAATTTTAGAAGCTGTCTTCACATGTTAGCAAAAGGATTCAAATGCCTTGTAAAAATAAAATAATAATTCAAAAAATTTAAGTGCTGTCTGTCAGAATACTGGTCCTGGAGGATGTCAGCTGAAATCAGCTTCTAGAATGCCTACTTTGCTCTCCTTATTTTTTCCAAGAGGAAAAAAAGAAAAAGGGAATGACATTTTTCTTTATTATTTTAGTTCTTATCATGACAGGCTTGCTAATTGAGGACCTTTAGAAAACTTTTGTCTTATCAGACATTACAGGTGTAAGAAAATACTTCATATTTCTTGTATTGGTGAAATGGAGGAGTAGTAATTAAAATCCTGTTCAGGCTTACCTGTATTTCATTCTGGGTCTAAACATCTTCTGTGTAAATTGAAAGTTCAATGTGTTTCTTCACTTCAAATCTACAACTATGCTCTTCTTACTTACTTGAGAGTGAAAAACTTTCTGAACAATGACAAATTTGGCTTTTCAAAGATTTTTAATGCATTGCCACAGATTATTTTTTATTTCTGAAGAAGCCCAAAAAAACTTTCCGAAGCATTTCTGCTGAGCAGTAAGTGCACCAAATGCCTTTGAAAGGAGTAAATTACCAAATAGAAGTTGAAAGAATAGATAATGAAGTTGGTGTACCACAGAACAAGCAAGGTGAGCAGCAGCAGTAAACCCATGGTTGTGTGCCTTTTTTCTACCAGCAAGAGTTAGATATATGGAGTAGCAGAGAATGCAGACAGTCAGCTAGTTCATCCTATTTTCAATAAAGGTATTACAGCTGTTTTTACAGTAAATTATCATTTTCTTCATTTCTTCTGTTGAAATCTATTTCAGTGGCAAATTTAAATAGCACAAGTACCTCACAACTGGTTTGATATAAAAATCTTCACTATGTACCGTTTTTGAGCAGTTACTAAAAGTGTAATAGCTCAAAGGATAACTTCAGTATTCATACATTATTTTCAAATGATTGCTACTTGGGTGGCTTAGTCTTACTGTCAAATAAAAGATTTTCTCTTTTTAGATATAATATGCAGTTACAAAGTTCAGGTAAAAAAGTTATAAAGTCAGATGTAGCTATATTTTGTGGTAAATACACTGTGTGCAATATTTAGGACCTACAGAGAAAATGTGCTTACTTTCCTTTTTTCTGTTTTTGAGGCTTAATTTTCAGATATCCTCAAGAGAACTATGAATCATTTCCACTGTCAGATTCTGTACCCCTCTTCTGCCTTCCTATGGGAGCTACTATTGAGTGCTGGGACCCTCAAACCAAATATCCACTACCAGTGTTCTCAACATTTGTACTGACCTGCTCTTCTGCAGAAAAGGTATGGCTCCATACTGTGTTTTTGCTTTTATTTCAGATGGCTGTTGTGGAGATAGACAGGGCCTGTTTCTTCTGTGTTTGAAAAATAGATTGTCTAATACTTCCCTTATAAAATTATGTTTCTTAAGCCTTCATGTAAGATGAAATTGAGCCAAAGCAGGAAGCAGCTGGAAGAGTATTTGCTGTTTAATCCTATGTAGGCTGAACCATACACTTAAAACCAAAGCTCGCAGAACCCTGTTCTTTCATGTAATGGGAATGGAAGTCTAGTCTATATATTAAAAATAACTTAACACATGTGTTAGCAATGTAGCAAATTCTACAGTTACCATGGTTACCTTAAAAGACACTTCTGTGTGACTGTATGTGACAGTCGCATGTGACTTTATGTAACAGGGCTCTGTACATATCTCTGCATGTGAATTGAAAACTAGTTACCATAAAGCAGGAAGGTAGGGAGAGGAAAAGTGTGCACTGAGAGGTAGGATGTGGACTCCAATGAGCTTCCAAGACTTTGTGATCTTGTTGATCACTGTTGTGAAATTGTTGAATTTGCACGAAGGGATAGATTCAGAACAACTGAATTCTATCTTCTAACATTCTGATTTGTATGCTGAACCTGTATAAGGCCCTCAGCACACAAAGGCACCAAAAACATGTTATATGACTTGGATTGCAGGTGGGAAGGTATAAGAGGTACTCCTGAAGAAGCAAGGTACGCTTTGCTTAGGGTTGGTCTCCCAGCTCTTTGTCAACTTGCCAGCTGGGTGTATGTGTGTGAGCTGTACGAGGGAGTAAGTGATAGTAATGTGTGATTGGCTCTCTGTATAAACATGTGATTAGCTCTGTAGAAAAAGTAGATTGGCTCTGTTGGTGATAACAGCTCTACTTCCACTCTGTCTCACTCCCCTAAGAGAAAAATTTACATACTTCTCCATTTCCAAACAAAAAAAACCCACATTTTTGTAAAATATTAATACTTCTTTTGTAAGGAGGAGTGCAGTAGCTGCTACTGTTTTTCTTCCTTATTCATTTTTGCTAAGATTGCCAGAATAACACAGTTATGAAACACAGATAAATAGGGAAGGAATGTTAGAAGAGGCTTTTATCTTGTATACATGATAAAATGAGGGAAGTCAAAGCTAAAGTACTCCTGTTGTTCGGTTTGGTAATGATAGGGGAATTTACTGAACAGAGACATTTCACGAGGCTTTGTGTTTGAAATTTTAGGGATGTTTTTTACCCAGATAATTAATGGATGAGGTTTTGTCACAAAATGAACGTTTGGTTCCTTCCCTTTCCATTGAGTATGACTACTTTGTTGAGGAAGGTGCAGTGAAAACGAGGAAGAGAGTTCAAGGCATTTTGTTTATAGGGCTGCTTCATGCATGTTACATAAATAACGTAATTTTATAAAGTACCAGCGAAAGTGCTGTAGTGTGTGCAAGCTCCAAAGACTTGAAGATGTATCAAAAGTTCTAGCCCATATTCCTGTTAAGTACTGGGCCTGTTTAGCTGTTTTTTCTTCATCTTGCAGGTTTACGGTGCTGCTATCCAGTTTTATGAACCTTATCCTCGGGAGCTGCTAACGGAAAAACAGCAATCACAGTTGGGTCTTCTGACAACTGTAGAGAGAAAAGTGATTACTTCCAAGTCCATCAATTCAAACAAATGCATCTGTCTTCTCTCACACTGGCCTTTCTTTGAAGCATTTCGAAAATTTCTTATGTTCATCTACAAACTCTCTGTCTCTGGACCTCATCATCTTCCCATTGAAAAGTATGTAAAACATTTTTCAAGTTGACTTGGTAATGTAGTTATAAGCTCAAGAAATCATGTGATTTGTGCATGTCACAGTTGCTTGGTTGCTTTACTTCATCCATCATCCTGTTTGCACAGTTTATGTTGTATTGATAGAAATTATTGCTGCTTCTGTTTGACAGTACTGGCTCTTGCAGTGCCAGCAAAGCTAACTGGATTTTAGTCTGGGTCTTTTTTAGAATATGTCAAGCCTGTATACCTTTTTTTTTAGCTACATCAAGAACAGTCTGAGCTGTGATACATGCCACATTTGCAGTCCTGTGTTTTAGCTTGCTGTACATTAGCAGTAAATATCTTGTGTCTGCTTCCAAGCACTGCAGCTAATGCACACTGTCTATGAATATGTGTGCAAGCTCTGCAGAGGATGTCATGGTCCTGAAAGTTGGCTGAAAAATGATGTTACCTTCAAAACTGTTAAGACATCCGGCAGTGAGGTATATACTTTCTGTCAGCAGAATCCCTTTTTAGAAACTGTAGAACAGGGTTAGGCTGTCTGGGATTTTAAGTGGCTTGCCTAAATGCCAGTATATTCTTATCTTTTGCTTACATATCTGAAGCTGTGGGTATTAATTTTCAAGCATGCAATTGACTGAATGAAGCTTCTTCATTTCAGCTTGAATAAAAAGGCTCTTAGACTTATCAAAACAGTAAAGAAATCTTAACAGTCTTTCTAAAACCTGCTACCATATTAATTCTAAAATATGGTCAACGTTTTTTTCAGTACTTCATTACTTCCTGATGTGGTCTTTCTAATATCTTGTCTTCTTTGCAGGCATATATCCCATTTTATGCACAATATACCCTTCCCTTCACCACAAAGGCCAAGGATTCTTGTGCAGGTAAGGAAAACCTTTTTTTTCATCCATTTTAAGCTACAGCAATATCAAACCTTCACTGTCTTGTTTTCTTCCTTTTTTTTTTTCTTTTTGTTTTTTAATGGCTTTGAATACATGCCGTCTGGAAGGGAGAGGGGAGGAGATGGATGGGCTGGCCTTCTCTCACATTTATACAAACCTGGGACAATTTAGCAAAGGAAACAAATAGTTTCATACTTCAGGTGGTGTGGATGGCAGAAGTGTCCTACTTGCACTTTTGAAATATCTGCCATGTATTATGCTTTCATTTTATAGGCACCATTTGCATTACCTCAGTGGCAGGGTTGTTTTCTGTCTTCCCCTCACTTGTCCACCCACGTCTGTGGGTCAGAGGTTAGTCCCCTGGGGCACTGCCTCTTGTGCTTCTCTGTTTAATCACCTAGCACCAGTTACATGCTCAGCACTGAGTCACGGAGGATTTCCTGTAATTCTCAGAATTGTTTCAGTGACTAATATGAGCTCTGTTCACTTAGTGAGCTCAAGTCCCAAAGGCATTGTGTCTGTATGCCAGGCAGTTTATGAGACTGTGGATATATATTTATATTGGAATGTTATACTGTATTAACTTTGGGATTGTTCATGTCAATCACATACTACTTTATGTGTTTCAGCTTTCTGCCCATGATGCATTAATATTGTCACAGCCAGTTTCTACACCATTGCCATTAAGGTATCATTATTAATGCTTTAAATGTATGCTGCTTAAAAAAATTAGAGGCAAGCAGGAGTCAGTTGTAGAAGGAAGTCAAATATTAGTGCAATATCATGAGGTATTATAAACAGGAAGGTCAATATGTATTTATGATGTTGCACAGTCTTGTCTTGACAAACATATGCTCCTCATGGAAGCATAATATCACTATTATCCTGTAATAAAGATGAATTGCCAGATTATCACAGGAATGCTAAAGAAATTGTAAGGCATTTGTGAGGAGAAAAAAATTACCCCTATTTAAAGATTTTATAATTTCAGAACCAGTGTAGTAAGCGAAACTTAATAACTTAGAGACTGCTATCTTGATTTTTTTTTTCCCTTTTTTGGATCCAAGACAGACAGTAACATCAAGCAGTTAGGTGAAATCCATGACTGCACAAGTGTGCAAACATTTTGGGAATTCAGAATTATACCTACAAATTGATATTTGTGCTTGAAGGTTGATGCAGTCTCTGTGGATAGTGCCTGCATCTTCTGGGTTAGATCTCTATGCTATGATTGTGACATGTGGTTTTATTTCAACACTTCTGTTCACCTTTGGTTTCAAGTTAAAAAACAAAATATTCTCCTATTCTCCCTTTTTCATTCTCTTCACCCCAAAACATTATCATATAATATTCTTTATGCAGAATAATCCCATCTGTAATCACATTTGTTACACAAGCACTTAGGTGAAAAATTGCAGCCAGGCACTAAATTGCGAAGCAACATGTATCAATGTTTCTAAGGAGAGATTTTACACCCTTGTACTCATAGATGTCATTACTATACCTAAATGTGTACAGTCACAACAAATTGAATGGAGGCTAAATTGTAGAAACTAAAAGCATGTTGCTTTCAGAATGGTGGATTTATTTTGACTCATACAGGAGTTTTATACTGTGATTCTAAGATCAAATGGGTACTCTAGCTCAAGATTCTTGTGTGAGGTAACTCATCATATGAAACTGCTGATGTTCTTTTTGTTTGAATTAGCAATTTGATTGGCTTTGCTGTTATGAGGACAAGATGCCATGCATCTCTGAGAGAGAGCATTGTTAACAGCACAAATGTAGCAGTAGCATGGTTTAGTGTGTGTTTCTTTAGCAATAGAATTCAAATTTAAGTTTCTTTGGGGTAGTACAAGCCTTAAAATGACATGATGCCCACCTATTAGTTAGATAGGTGGGTATTTGATGTGTATTAGCGCCATTCAACTGGTTGATCCCAAACATTGACAGTTGTCCGAAGTTTGATAGCAGTGATTTTTTTTTTTTAAAGCCTGTAACATTTTTCTTTTCTTCCCCCTTCCCATCCACTCCTTAGTGGAGCAAACTTTAGCACTCTGCTTATGAATCTTGGACCAGAAAACTGTGCCACTCTGTTACTCTTTGTATTACTAGAAGGCAAGATCCTCCTCCATTCCCTTAGACCAGCTGTGTTGACAGGAGTTGCTGAAGCTGTAGTAGCTGTAAGTACAAAGTTCTGTACAGCAGTGAGAGAAATTGATTTAAACACCACAGTTGTAACAAGGCTTTAAGTTAAATTGGCTGTCATACTAAATGGTCATTTTTCCCAGCAATAGCATTTAGTTCAACTGCCCTAGATAGTAACTCTTAGAAAGGTCATAATTTTTGCATAGCTAACTGAGAGTTATACTGTATTAAAGTAACAAACCTAGGGGCATTTTCTGATAGTGTTACAAAGCTTTTAGTAATTTCATTTCAATGTGCTGGTTGTAACTTCTTGTTTTTTCTTGTACAATATCTGTTGTCTTGTTTTAATTCATTTATTTCATTTAATTTTTCCTTCAGATGATATTTCCATTTCAGTGGCAATGTCCATATATCCCCCTCTGTCCTTTGTCTCTGGCCACCGTACTCAGTGCACCTCTTCCATTTATTGTTGGAGTTGATTCACGATACTTTGATCTGTACGATCCACCACAGGATATTGTGTGCATTGACTTAGACACAAACATGGTCTACATGTAAGTTCTATGGGCATTTTACATTTTTCTGTAGATGAAGAGATTGCTGAAATGCTCAGGAGACAAAATTGTTAAGCACTGTTTGCTCCAACGTGGTTTGTTTGTTACTGTCCCCTTTTTTTTTTCTCATTTCTAAAGCTTTGAAGTAAATAAGAACTTAGTCAAGGATGAACACTTCCCACTTTCTATAAAAATGTGATGCTATAGATTTAGTAACAATGGTAGGTAACTAGAGATTGTCCCCCTGTGCTGGGTGCTGGCAAGGCCATATCTCAACTTCTGTGTTCAGTTCTGGTCCCTTCACAAGAAGAAAAATATTGAGGTGCTGGAGCATGTCCAGACAAGGTGATGGAGGGTCTGAAGCACAAGAGTT